>NC_061508.1:99504825-99568526 GCF_022539505.1 Lolium rigidum
GGGAGATCAAGACACGCTGCAAGGGGAGTCTCCACTTCTCAATCTCTTTACTTTGTTTTTGTCTTGCTTTATTTTATTTACTACTTTGTTTGCTGCACTAAATCAAAACACAAAAAATTAGTTGCTAGTTTTACTTTATTTGCTATCTTGTTTGCTATATCAAAAACACAAAAAAATTAGTTTACTTGCATTTACTTTATCTAGTTTGTTTTATTTACTATTGCTAAAATGGCCAACCCTGAAAATACTAAGTTGTGTGACTTCACAAGCACAAATAATAATGATTTCTTATGCACACCTATTGCTCCACCTGCTACTACAGCAGAATTCTTTGAAATTAAACCTGCTTTACTGAATCTTGTCATGAAAGATCAATTTTCTGGTGTTAGTTCTGATGATGTCGCTGCCCATCTTAATAATTTTGTTGAACTATGTGAAATGCAAAAATATAAAGATGTAGATGGTGACATTATTAAACTAAAATTGTTCCCTTCTCATTAAGAGGAAGAGCTAAAGATTGGTTGCTATCTCCGCCTAAGAATAGTATTGATTCATGGACTAAATGCAAGGATGCTTTTATTGGTAGATATTATCCCCCCGCTAAAATTATATCTTTGAGGAGTAGCATAATGAATTTTAAACAATTAGATAATGAACATGTTGCTCAAGCTTGGGAAAGAATGAAATCTCTCGGGTTAAAAATTGCCCAACCCATGGACTCGACTACTTGGATGATCATCCAAACCTTCTATGCATGACTAAATTTTTCTTCGTGGAATTTATTGATTCAGCTGCTGGAGGTACCTTTATGTCCATCACTCTTGGTGAAGCAACAAAGCTTCTTGATAATATGATGATTAACTACTTCCGAATGGCACACTGAAAGAGCTCCACAAGGTAAGAAGGTAAATTCGTTGAAGAATCCTCTTCCTTGAATGATAAGGTTGATGCTATTATGTCTATGCTTGCTGAATGATAGGACTAATGTTGATCCTAATAATGTTCCATTAGCTTCATTGGTTGCCCAAGAAGAACATGTTGATGTAAACTTCATTAAAAATAATAATTTCAACAACAATGCTTATCTTAACAATTCTAGTAATAACTATAGGCCATATCCTTATAATAATGGTAACGGTTATGCTAATTCTTATGGGAATTCTTACAACAATAATAGGAATACACCCCTGGACTTGAAGCCATGCTTAAAGAATTTATTAGTACACAAACTGCTTTTAACAAATCTGTTGAGGAAAAGCTCAATAAAATTGATATTCTTGTTTCTAGAGTTGATAGTCTTGCCTCGATGTTGATCTTTTGAAATCGAAAGTTATGCCTAATAGGGATATTGAAAATAAAATTGTTACTACAGCAAATGCCATCCAAGTTAGAATTAATGAGAATATAAGATTAATGGCTGAATCAGTGCTAGGTGGGATAGAGAAGAAAATGAAAAACTAGCTAAAAGAGAAGAATATAGCTAAAGTTTGGACTATTACCACCACTAGTAATGCTAATGCTACACATGTTGCTGCACCTCCTACTCATACTAATAAAAGAATTGGTGTTAGCAATGCTTCCACTTCTAATGCAAAGCGCGAAAACCACCTCGAAACCAGTAAAATCATCAAAACCGCTCGTGATAAAGCCGCTGAAATTTTTTCCAACATTGGGGATGATGATCCCATTGCTTTAGATTATAATGGTTTGAATTTTGATGATTGCCACATCTCTGAAGTTATAAAGTTCTTGCAAAAACTTGCTAAAAGTCCTAATGCTAGTGCTATAAATTTGGCTTTCACGCATCATATTACAAATGCTCTCATAAAAGCTAGAGAAGAGAAACTAGAGCTGAAGCCTCTATTCCTAAAAAAGCCAGAAGATGGTTGGGAGCCCATCATTAAGATGAAGGTTAAAGATTTTGATTGTAATGCTTTATGTGATCTTAGTGCAAGTATTTCATATGCCTAAGAAAATTTATAATATGCTTGACTTGCCACCGCTGAAAAATTGTTATTTGGATGTTAATCTTGCTGATCATTCTACAAAGAAACCTTTGGGTAAAGTTGATAATGTTCGACATTAGCGTAACAATAATCTTGTTCCTGTTGATTTTGTTGTCTTGGATATTGAATGCAATGCATCTTGTCCAATTATATTGGGAAGACCTTTTCTTCGAATCATGTTGGTGCTATTATTGATATGAGGGAAGGTAATATAAAATATCAATTTCCTCTCAAGAAAGGTATGGAACACTTCCTTAGAAAGAGAATAAAGGTACCTTATGATTCTATTATTAGAACAAATTATGATGTTGATGCTTCATCTCTCGATGTTACTTGATACACACTTTCTCGCGCCTAGCTGAAAGGCGCAAAGAAAAGCGCTATGGGAGACAACCCATGTTTTTACCTACAGTACTTTGTTTTTATTTTGTGTCTTGGAAGTTGTTTACTACTGTAGCAACCTCCTTATCTTAGTTTTGAGTTTTGTTGTGCCAAGTTGCTCAGTTGATAGAAAAGCAAGTACTAGATTTGATTACGCATCAAGGATTGATAATGTTCACATTACGGTTAACAATAACCTTGTCCCCGTTGATTTTGTTGTCTTGGATATTGAATGCAATGCATCTTGTCCTATTATTTTGGGAAGACCCTTTCTTCGAACTGTTGGTGCTATTATTGATATGAAGGAAGGAAATATTAAGTATCAATTCCCGCTCAAGAAAGGTATGGAACACTTCCCTAGAAAGAGAATGAGGTTACCTTTTGATTCTATTATTAGAACAAATTATGATGTTGATGTTTCATCTCTTGATAATACTTGAATTACACTTTGTGCGCCTAGCTGAAAGACGTTAAAGAAAAGCGCTTATGGGAGACAACCCATCATTTTATTTCTGAAATTTTTGTTTTATATTTGTGTCTTGGAAGTTGTTACTACTGTAGCAACCTCTCCTTATCTTTACTTTATTGCATTGTTGTGCCAAGTAAAGTCTTTGATAGTAAGGTTGATACTAGATTTGGATTTCTGCGCAGAAATAGATTTCTAGCTGTCACGAATTTGAGTAGATCTCTCTGTAGGAAACTCAGAAAAATCTGCGAAAAATCATGAGTGATCCTCAGATATGTACGCAACTTTCATTCAATTTGAGCTTCTTCATCTGAGCATGTTAAGTGCCTCTAACAAATTCGTCTTTACGGACTGTTCTGTTTTGACAGGTTCTGCCTTTTATTTCGCATTGCCTTTTTTTACTGTGTTGAATGGATTTCTTTGTTCCATTAACTTTCAGTAGCTTTGAGTAATGTCCAGAAGTGTTAGAAATGATTGTGTCCTCTCTGAACATGTGAATTTTTGATTATGCACTAACCCTCTAAAGAGTTTGTTTTGAGTTTGATGTGGAGGAAGTTTTCAAGGATCAAGATAGGAGGATGATATAATATGATCAAGAAGAGTGAAAAGTCTAAGCTTGGGGATGCCCCCGTGGTTCATCCCTGCATATTTCAAGAATACTCAAGCATCTAAGCTTGGGGATGCCCAAGGCACCCCCTTCTTCATCGACAACTTATCAGGTCATCTCTAGTGAAACTATATTTTTATTCCGTCACATCTTATGTGCTTTACTTGGAGCGCCTGTATGCTTTTATTTTTGTTTTTGTTTGAATAAATTCGGATCCTAGCATTCCTTGTGTGGGAGAGATACACGCTCCGCTGTTTCATATGAACACTGGTGTTCTTAGCTATACTTTTAATGTTCATGGCGAAGGTTGAAAATCGCTTCGTTCATTGCTATTTGGTTGGAAACAGAAAATTCTCCATGTGCTAATTGGTATATGGTCTTGAATAATTTGATACTTGGCAATTGTTTTGAGTTCTCAAATAGATCATGTTTAAGCTCTTGCATCATGTAGTTTGAACCTATTAATGAAGAACTACCATAGAGCTTGTTGAAATTTGGTTTGCATGATTGGCCTCTCTAAAAGTCTAGATATTTTCTAGTAAAAGTGTTTGAACAACAAGGAGACAGTGTAGAGTCTTATAATGCTTGCAATATGTTCTTATGTAAGTTTTGCTGTACTGGTTCATACTTGTGTTTGCTTCAAACAACCTTGCTAGCCAAAGCCTTGTACTGAGAGGGAATGATTCTCGTGCATCCAAAACCTTGAGCCAAAACCTATGCCATTTGTGTCCACCATAACTACCTACTATGTGGTATTTCTCTGCCATTCCAAGTAAATTTCTTGCGTGCTACCTTCAAAATTTCATTCCTTGTCTTTGCAATACATAGATCATGGGAAAATAGCTTAAAAACTATTGTGGTATTGAATATGTTGCTTATGTATCTTATTTCTTATAAGTTGCTTGTTGAGCGGTAACCATATTTCTGGGGACGCCATCAACTGTTACACCTTTGTTTAATATCATGTGAGTTGCTATCCATGTTTGTCTTGTCTGAAGTAAGGGTGATTTGTCATGATTAAATGGTTTGAGTATGCATATTGTTAGAGAAGAACATTGGGCCGCCAACCAAAGCCATGTATCATTGTGGAAGTTTCAGTTTGGACATTAATCCTCAATCTCTTATGAGAATATTATCAGATGTTGAATGCTTAAGCATTAAAGAGGAGTCCATTATCTGTTTTCTATGTTGTCCCGGTATGGATGTCCTTAAGGTGAGATCTATCAAAAACGAGAAATCAAATGTGATCTATCTCCTTGGACCTTTGTACAGGTGACATAGAGGTACCCCTTTGTGACACTTGGTTGAAACATTTGTAATGCAATGATAATCCATGGAAATCCGAGCTAATTAGGACAAGGTGCGAGCACTATTGGTATTCGATGCATGAGGCTTGCAACTTATAGGATGTTTTATGCATAACACATATGAATTATTAGTACCGTTGACAAAATTGTTTCCATGTTTTCAAAATAAAAATCTCTAGCACAAGAGTAATCCCTGCTTCCCTCTGCGAAGGGCCCTTTCTTTTACTTTATGTTGAGTCCGTTTACCTACTTCTTTCTGTCTTAGAAGCAAACACTTGTGTCAACTGTGTGTATTGATTCTTACATACTTGCTTATTTGCATTCATCATATTACTTTGTGTTGACAATTATCCATGAGATAAACATGTTGAAGTTGAAAGCAAATCGCTGAAACTTATATCTTCCTTTGTGTTGCTTCAAAACCTTCTATTAAGAATCTATTGCTTTATGAGTTAACTCTTATGCAAGACTTATTGATGCTTGTCTTGAAAGTACTATTCATGAAAAGTCTTTGCTATATGATTCAGTTGTTTAGTCATTATCTTTACCATTGCATTGAATCACTTCATTCATCTCATATGCTTTACAATAGTATTGATCAAGATTATGATAGTAGCATGTCACTTCAGAAATTATCCTTGTTATCGTTTACCTACTCGAGGGCGAGTAGGAACTAAGCTTGGGGATGCTTTATACGTCTCAAACGTATCTATAATTTCTTATGTTCCATGCTAGTTTTATGACAATACTCACATGTTTTATATACACTTTACATCATTTTGATGCATTTTCCGGCACTAACCTATTAACAAGATGCCGAAGCGCCAGTTCTCGTGTTCTGCTGTTTTTGGTTTCAGAAATCCTACACATGAAATATTCTCGGAATTGGACGAAACAAAAGCCCACGGTCTTATTTTGCACGGAGCCTTCCAGAAGTCCGAAGAGCAGACGAAGAGGGGCCACGAGGCGGCCACACCCTAGGGCGACACGGTGGGGCCCCTGGCCGCGCCGGCCTATGGTGTGGGCCCCTCGGCCGCCTCCTGACTCTGCCCCTTCGCCTATTTATTCTCTCCGTCGCGAAAACCCTTGTACCGAGAGCCACGATACGAGAAAATTTACCATGACGCCGCCGCCGCCAATCCCATCTCGGGGGATTCAGGAGATCGCCTCCGGCACCCTGCCGGAGAGGGGAATCATCACCGGAGGACTCTACATCATCATGCCCGCCTCCGGATTGACGCGTGAGTAGTTCATCCTTGGACTATGGGTCCATAGCAGTAGCTAGATGGTTGTCTTCTCCTCTTGTGCTATCATGTTTAGATCTTGTGAGCTGCCTAACATGATCAAGATCGTCTATTTGTAATGCTACATGTTGTGTTTGTTGGGATCCGATGAATATGGAATACTATGTCAAGTTGATTATCGATCTATCATATATGTGTTGTTTATGATCTTGCATGCTCTCCGTTGCTAGTAGAGGCTCTGGCCAAGTTGATACTTGTGACTCCAAGAGGGAGTATTTATGCTCGATAGTGGGTTCATGCCTCCATTGAATCTGGGATGGTGACAGAAAGTTCTAAGGTTATGGATGTGCTATTGCCACTAGGGATAAAACATCAATGCTTTGTCTAAGGATATTTGTGTTGATTACATTACGCACAATACTTAATGCAATTGTCTGTTGTTTGCAACTTAATACTGGAAGGGGTGCGGATGCTAACCCGAAGGTGGACTTTTAGGCATAGATGCATGCTGGATAGCGGTCTATGTTATTTGTCGTAATGCCCTAAGTAAATCTCATATTAGTCATCATGATATGTATGTGCATTGTTATGCCCTCTCTATTTGTCAATTGCCCAACTGTAATTTGTTCACCCAACATGCTATTTATCTTATTGGAGAGACACCACTAGTGAACTGTGGACCCCGGTCCATTCTTTTACATCTGAAATACAATCTACTGCAATCTCTGTTCTCTGTTGTTCTTTGCAAGCAAACATCATTCTCCACACCATATGTTTAATCCTTTGTTTTCAGCAAGCCGGTGAGATTGACAACCTCAGTGTTAAGTTGGGGCAAAGTACTTTGTTTATTGTCTTGCTTTATTTTATTTTATTTTCTGTCTTGTTTGCTTTCTTTATATCAAAAACACACAAAAAAATTAGTTACTTGTTTTACTTTACTTAATTTAGTTTGCTTTACTTATTTTTATTACTGTTATAATGAATACTCCTGAGAACACCAAGTTGTGTGATTTCACTAGCACCAATAATAATGACTTTATATACACTCCTATTGCTCCACCTGCCACTACAGCAGAATTTTATGAAATTAAACCTGCCTTACTAAATCTTGTTATGAGATAGCAATTTTCTGGTGTTAGTACTGATGCTGCTGCTGTCCATCTTAATAATTTTGTTGAACTTTGTGAAATGCAAAAGTATAAGGATGTAGATGGAGACATTATAAAACTGAAATTGTTTCCTTTCTCCTTAAGAGGAAGAGCTAAAGATTGGTTGCTATCTTTGCCTAAGAATAGTATTGATTCATGGACTAAATGTAAAGATGCTTTCATTGCTAGATATTATCCTCATGGCGGCTTCAACCCCATCGCTATGTTCTACTCCCCGACGTATGAGCCAGGACCCGGTCCGGAGGGCGCCCCGTTCAATGGCCGTAGGGGCCCTCTCGAATTCAACGACACCGGTGCTGAGGAGGAGGAGGTGGAGGAGGAGGAGGAGGAGGAGGAGGGGGGCGGGGGACGGGGACAGGGTGGAGGAGGGGTGGAGGACGACGAGGATGAAGAGGGTGGCGACGAAGAGGACGACGAGGGTGCCAGTGAGGATGCCGATGATCTCGTGGAGTTTGACACGGACGACGTGAGGAAGAAGAAGAAGAAAAGGGCGTCGTGCACACGAGGCCCCAAGTGGACGCCTCTAGAGGATCAATGTCTGTGCGAGTCATGTCGATGGTGAGCCATGACTCCATCATCGGCGCCAACCAAAAATACGGGAAGTATTGGGCGAGGATCAAGGCCGAGTTCGATGAGCGCAAGCTCATGAAGAGCGAATACAACAAAGTGACAATGAAGAGGAGCCAAAAGGCAATGTCGACGCGATGGGCCATCATCCAGGCGTCGGTGAACATGTTCCATGGGTTTCATCATGACTTAGAGACCAGAGGTGATAGCGGCGCCGACGTCGTCCAATTGGTACGAGTCTTTCTTACATAATCTGTAGCGCCTACAATGTGTTCGATGAAATGATTGCGCTTCCTTTGGTTAGTTTGACAAGGCCATGGATTTGTACCGGAAGAACTCGGATGGGCATAAGTCGTTCGCGCTGATGCATTGCTATACCAAGCTCAAGATGAACCACAAATGGAGGTTGACGCGCGTTTCGTTGTCGAAGGGGAAAGACGCCATTGATCTGGATGCGCCGCTGGCAACATCGATAGGGCGCCCTATCGGCAACCAGGCTGCCAAGGCCGCCTTGGCCAACGCTGCATCGGCCGAGAAGACGCAGGCGTCGCTCACGCAGTGCCTCGTCGAGGTCTCCTCGACCTTGCTCTCCCGCAACAAAAAGGCCGAGGAAAGGTGGGCGGCGCTGCTCAAGAAGCAAGAGGAGAAGATGGAGCTGAAGAAACGCAGGGACGACATGTCCCTGCTGAGAGCGTCGACGAATGTCTCCCCAGACGCAGGCGGCGCACAACTTCTTCAAAGGCCAGATCCTTGACGATATCGAAGCCAAAATGGCGACGGCTGAGGCGGAGTCCGAGGTGGCGATCCAGGCAGATGCAGCGGCAGCGGCCCCATCCCCGGAGCAAGAGCCGGCAGACGCATCCGCTACTACACCTGTGTCGGCCTCTGCCTCGACGGTGGCGACGGAGCATGTACACCGGGCAGATCATGACGAGTTCATCTTGATCGACGGGCCTATGTCGACTCAGGATGCGCCGTCGGCGTCGGCTTCGGCATCGCCCTACAGCAACCCCTTCTTTTAATTCTATCGTCGGTCTGTAATATGATCGCACGCCCAGTACTTTGATCGCCGCTACTCTGATCGCGACGACTTCAGCGGGAACGATCTCTTTTGAATGCAAACTATTTGAATTTTCTCATTGGGGACAACCTTTGGGGGACGCGACTGGGGAGCGACGTCCCCCAAACGCGGCACGAACAAAACTCATCCCCCAAATGCTCGATCCGGCGCCGTTTTGGGATGGTTTGGGGGATGCGACTGGAGATGCTCTCAGGATGGAAACGAAGGTGATTTTTTTTTAGCTCTGCTCTTTACCACATAACAACTCTATCTTTCTTAAGGAATTTATGTAGGTTGTCCAGGTTTTCCATAGATCAAAATGTATGATTCAGTTGAAAGAGATGCAGCAACCTAGAACCATTAGATTGCATGAAACGTTGTAGCATAAAAAAATGTGCCTCTCGACAATTGGCTATTATATGGTGACAGATTCGAAATTCTTATTACTGTAATCAATGAGGCAGTCAGTGGAGATGCCGGGAGCAAAGATAGTAGTGTGCCTCTTTGGGATGTGAGTGGAGGATACTCTGCCACTAGTCACAATGAGAAATATCATATCATACATTGGTATTATGCACATGATACTAGTTTATGATACTACTTCTACAATGCATAGTACATAAGATATATCATAGTATCATTATAATTAATATTTGTAGAATCTCAATACAAATTTGTATACATAATGTGTTGGCCATTAAGTTTTCTAGTTTTTACGTGATATGATACGATATCATATTATGATATCACTCTCATCTCTCACCCCATGGATGCGCCACATCAAATTTTTGCCAACATAACATGCATGGTTGACTCACGCTTCTTACTCCAGATTTTTTGATCGATAACTTTTATGATTCTATTCATTACTGCACACCTGATGAGTTTAAAAGGTAAGGACAAGATTCATGAAACATGCATCCTATGTGTATATCTATCAACATGGTAATGCTAGTTTTGTATTTACGTACGTCTTCTTGTCTATCAGGAAATGGTACATGTTGATGGACAGAGCTGAATTTGGTTGAGGTTGATCAATGGTGAATTGGTGATATGTGGCAGAGAGATCAAGGAACAACTAGCTGACCAGACCGAGATCACATACTATGGCTGCTTCAAACCACGAAACCAATCTCCGTGATCGCCTCATGTACACCCACTAGTGTAAAACGGGTCTTTTGCACCGGTTGGTAAGGGCTATATGCACCGGATGCTCAATCGGTGCAAACAATCCGGTGCAAAGGCTCCCCTTTTGCACCGATTTAGTTACGAACCGGTGCTAAAGGGTGCACCACGTGGCGGCTACCGGGCGTTCGAGCGGGAGGATATTTAGCATCGGTAGTACCCCGCTACTGTAAAGAAATTTCGAATTATTTTCTACTCCCCCTTTTTTCTTTTTTTCAGAATTTCTAATATTTTAGTTATTTCACAAGTTTAGTCTCTAACTACCATTATCTCTAGTCCAATTACTTACTCGTGCTCAAACTTCCCGCTCGGTCACCCATCCTCCCACTACTCTAGCACTAGCACGCTTAACTTCCAAGTTCCTTTCCATCCCGCATCCAAATGCTTCGCGCGCATGTATGTGATACTAGTATCATATCAATCCTATTAACATGTCGGTCGATGTCATATTTCTTTATTGTTCGAATTTCAGATAATTATTTTAATAAACCAAAGTAATGTTGTAATAATAATCTTGAATAAATAAATAAACATTAACTTTATAATTTGTATTATTTTTAATTATTTTCAATTTTTCAATTTTTTATATTTTTTTTGCCAGACCTAAAACCTAAAAATTTGAAAATCTTATAATTTGCTAAAAGTAATAGCAATCTTTATCCAGGATGCAATTATTAATTTTAATTTAAAAAATAAAAAACCCTAAATTTCTGAAAAAAGCTAAAATCTTCCTGCTTTCATATTTTTATTTGGAATTTTCAGAATCTAAAAATTAGCTTACCGAGTAAACCCCACTGAATTCGGATGTAACTTTTTCCCACGATGATTTTGATATATTATACGTTTTTTCGACGTCGTATGCAAAAGTTAATGCGGTTTTACCATTTTTCAAACATTTTTTGCAGTAAATGTGAAAATTCAAATTTGTTGATTTCCCCTAATAGTAGGTTGCATAACATACAGGAATCTCAAAAGATTTTTTTATTTTCTATCATTTTGTTTTCTATTTTACAGTGTTAAAAAAGACGATCCAGGGGGGGTGGTGGAGGTGCGTGGGGAGCAGAAAAACCTTTTGCACCGGTTCGTGTTACGAACCAATGCAAAAGGCACGAACCGGTGCAAAAGGTCCAGCACGAACCGGTGCTAATACCGCGGCTGGTCCCCTGGATGTCCAGACCGCACGAACCGGTGCTAATGACCCCTTTAGCACCAATTCGTGTTAAATCCGGTGCAAAAGCTATTTGGAGCAAAAAACCAAAGCCCTTGTTTCTACTAGTGACCAATAAGGCCTTCTTCGTTTCGTCCCACCCGGCCGGGGGTTGGCCGGGATCGGGTTGAAATACACGTGGGTTAGTAGGGATCAGACTTGCGGGAGTTTAATCCCGGCGCTCTTTTAGGACGTGTTCAGTGAAACCCGCCGGAATTCCACCCCGCCTTATTTCCCTCCAATCTTCTTCAGGCCTCATTCGGTTGTAGCGTATTTAATCCTCTAGTGGTTTAATTCCAACCAGGTTTTGGGTGGTTCCTTGCCGTCCATCCAAGTCCTCTCGGGGGCCAAACCCTGCCACTATGTAAACCAAGTCAAGTACTACCCATTCGGTTAACCCTGTAAGCACTGCATTAAGATTGCACTATGCAAAACTAGCAGCAATAATGGCAGCTAGGAGCAAGCACAACAACTCGGTTTTTTTAGAAACAAAGTACAAACACAGGCGCTCACATACACGCGCATACACTCACCCCTATGAACGCACACACGCACACCCTACCTCTATGAGCACCTCCGGAAGAGTGAGAAATTGACGAAGTCACCACAGGTGCCTCGCTGTCGACGGGAACGTCGCCTCCCACTGAATGAATATTCCACCTTTATGAGACACACAGATGTCAAACCTGGGGTTTGAACTCTGGTGGGCTGGGGTACAACCACCCTCCTAACCACCCAACCTCAGGTTGGTTCTCAACAACTCGTTTCTGAAAGAAGGTTAGGAGAATAATAAGTGGCATACATTGCTTTTTATAACACAATCAAATTCGAACTTCACACACGTGAACATAAGAAACTTCAGAACATCTAAGGTGGAAATATCTGAAACTCTCAACTCCAAAATGAATCTATACAAAGTTAACAGCTACAACAGGTGTCGCTGAAGATTTTGTCAACCTTCTCGCCATCTTTAAAGAACAGGAAGGTCAGAATTGCCTCGATGTTGTATGGTTCAGCCACATCCCGTAAGAAATCCAACATGAATCTGCTAAAATGACGATGAAGTTGTCGACCTGCAAAGCAGAACATAATCAACCATTTCAGTAAATATATGCTGGCATTTCTCCAGAAAAGCATATAAACCGCTCAGCCTCAAAGCCACTGCTACTAGAGATATATATTTCATTATTCGCAAAAGGCTCAGAGTTCTAAAACAATTGCGGTAAAATGTGTAAACAACATCTCTGTTTGTCATAAGCTAAAAAAAATCTATGTTAATAAAACAAAACAAGAACTTTTGAGAAAACTAAACAATGAATATAGAGGAAAAGTGCATATGAGAAAATGGAAGTTGGCGTGTCCGCATGGGCTAACGGGCGGCGGCGCGTCCGCAGGGGCTAACGGAAGGCGGCGCGCAGTCTGTTAACTAGGACTGATGGGATTCGTAGCATAGAAAACAAAAAATTTCCTACCGCAAGAATGAAAACCAAGCCAAGATCCAATCAAGAATATGGGAGCAACGAGAAGATCATGAGACTAACCCTCGAAGATTTCCAAAGCCTACAAGATTAGATCTCGTTGTTGCAGAAGATGATCACTTGCCGCTTTCAAAAGCGCGTAGAAGATCTTGACGGTGCCACAGTCGGGCAGTACTGATGTCTACGGGTGCATCTATTCTTGTAGACAGTGTTGGGCCTCCAAGAGCAGAGGTTTGTAGAACAGCAGCAAGTTTCCCTTAAGTGGATCACCCAAGGTTTATCGAACTCAGAGAGGAAGAGGTCAAAGATATCCCTCTCAAGCAACCCTGCAACCACAAAGCAAGAAGTCTCTTGTGTCCCCAACACACCTAATAGGTGCACTAGTTCGGCGAAGAGATAGTGAAATACAGGTGGTATGAATAAATGCGAGCGGTAGCAACGGCACCGGAAAAGTGCTTTGTTGTCCGGGACGGGTGTGTGGTTGATGGTGGTAATATTGCAGGAAGTATAGATGCGGTAAAACGAGTAAACAAACAGCAATAGCGGTATTTAGGAACAAGGCCTAGGGATCATACTTTCACTAGTGGACACTCTCAACATTGATCACATAACAGAATAAATAGATAGATGCTAGACTCTACACCCTCTTGTTGGATGATGAACACCACTAACTGTGTAGGATTACACGAACCCTCAATGCCGGAGTTAACAAGCTCCACAATATTCAATGTTCATATTAAAATAACCTTAGAGTGCATGACAGATCAACATAACCAAACCAAGTACTAACATAGCATGCACACTTGTCACCTTCACGCTACGAAAGGAGGCATAGATCACATCAATACCATCATAGCAATAGTTAACTTCATAATCTACAAGAGATCACAATCATAGCCTACGCCAAGTACTACACGATGCACACACTTGTCACCATTACACCGTGCGGGAGGAATAAACTACTTTAATAACATCACTAGAGTAGCACACGAGATATATTGTGATACAAAACACATTGCAATCATAAAGAGATATAAATAAGCACTTCACTATGCCATTCATAACGAGTGAATAAGTATTACGTGAAATATAGCCTAAGAGACCCACACGGTGCACACACTCGTCACCTTTACACACGTGGGACAAGGAGTCTACGGAGATCACATAAGTAAAACCCACTTGACTAGCATAATGACATCTAGATTACAAGCATCATCATATGAATCTCAATCATGTAAGGCAGCTCATGAGATTATTGTATTGAAGCACATAGGAGAGAGATTAACCACATAGCTACCGGTACAGCCCCGAGCCTCGATGGAGAACTACTCCTCCTCATGGGAGACGAGCGGCGTTGATGAAGATGGCGGTGGTGTCGATGGAGGAGCCTTCCGGGGGCACTTCCCCGTCCCGGCGGCGTTCCGGAACAGAGACTCCTGTCCCCCAGATCTTGGCTTCGCGATGGCGGCGGCTCTGGAAGGTTTTCTCTGGTTTCGTCGAACGTGTCGAGGATTTAGGTCAGGGACGACTAAATAGGCGAAGAGGCGGAGTCGGAGGGGCCACGGGGGACCCACACACTAGGGGGGCGCCCCCCCCCTTGGCCGCGCCGCCACGTGGGGTGGGGCCCTCCTGGCTCCCCTCTGGCCCTTCTTCGGTGCTCTAGAAGCTTCGGGAAAAATAGGATGTTGGGCGTTGATTTCGTCCGATTCCGAGAATATTTCCTTTCTAGGATTTCTGAAACCAAAAACAGCGAGAAAACGACAAGCGGCACTTCGGCATCTCGTTAATAGGTTAGTTCCGGAAAATGCATCAAAACGATATAAAGTGTGAACAAAACATGTAGGTATTTTTATAAAACTAGCATGGAACACAAGAAATTATAGATACGTTTGGGACGTATCAAGCATCCCCAAGCTTAGTTCCTACTCGCCCTCTAGTAGGTAAACGATAACAAAGATAATTTCTTAAGTGACATGCTATCATAATCTTGATCAATACAATTGTAAAGCATATGTAATGAATGCAGCGATTCAAAGCAATGGTAAAGATAATGACTAAACAATTGAATCATATAGCAAAGACTTTTCATGAATAGTACTTTCAAGACAAGTATCAATAAGACTTGCATAAGAGTTACTCATAAAGCATAGATTCTTAGTAAAAGGCATTGAAGCAACACAAAGGATGATTAAGTTTCAGCAATTGCTTTCAACTTGTAACATGTATATCTCATGGATAATTGTCAACACAAAGCAATATAACAAGTGCAATAGGTAAACATGTAAGAATCAATGCACAGTTGACACAAGTGTTTGCTTCTAAGATAGAATGAAGTAGGTAAACTGACTCAACAATAAAGTAGAAGATAGGCCCTTCGCAGAGGGAAGCAGGGATTACTATATTTGTGCTAGAGCTTTTCATTTTGAAAACAAGAAACAATTTTGTCAACGGTAGTAATAAAGCATATGTGTTATGTAAATTATATCCTACAAGTTGCAAGCCTCATGCATAGTATACTAATAGTGCCCGCGCCTTGTCCTAATTAGCTCGGATTACCTGGATTATCATCGCAATACATATGTTTTAACCAAGTGTCACAAAGGGGTACCTCTATGCCGCTCTGTACAAAGGTCTAAGGAGAAAGCTCGCATTGGATTTCTCGCTTTTGATTATTCTCAACTTAGACATCCATACCGGGACAACATAGACAACAGATAATGGACTCCTCTTTAATGCATAAGCAATTAGCAACAATTAATGTTCTCATATGAGATTGAGGATATTTGTCCAAAACTGAAACTTCCACCATGATTCATGGCTTTAGTTAGCGGCCCAATGTTCTTCTCTAACGAGTATGCATGCTCTAACCATTCAACTAGTGGTAAATCTCCCTTACTTCAGACAAGACGGACATGCATAGCAACTCACATGATATTCAACAAAGTGTTGATGGCGTCCCCAGAAACATGGTTATCGCACAACAAGCAACTTAATAAGAGATAAAGTGCATAAGTACATATTCAATACCACAATAGTTTTTAGGCTATTTGTCCCATGAGCTATATATTGTAAAGGTAAAGAATAGAAATTTAAAGGTAGCACTCAAGCAATTTACTTTGAAATGGCGGAGAAATACCATGTAGTAGGTAGATATGGTGGACACAAATGGCATAGTGTTTGGCTCAAAGATTTGGATGCACGAGAAGTATTCTCTCTCAATACAAGGCTTAGGCTAGCAAGGTTATTTGAAACAAACACAAGTATAAAACGGTGCAGCAAGACTCACATATGAACATATTGTAACTATTATAAGACTTTATATTGTCTCCTTGTTGCTCAAACACCTTAACCAGAAAATATCTAGACTCT
Organism: Lolium rigidum; assembly: GCF_022539505.1. Lineage (NCBI taxonomy): Eukaryota > Viridiplantae > Streptophyta > Magnoliopsida > Poales > Poaceae > Lolium > Lolium rigidum. Next base: position 99,520,872 of record NC_061508.1, read on the forward strand.
AGAGATCAATCATGCAAACCAAATTTTAACAAGCTCTATGTAGTTCTTCATTAATGGGTGCAAAGTACATGATGCAAGAGCTTAAACATGATCTATATGAGCACAACAATTGCCAAGTATCAAATTATTCAAGACATTATATCATTTACCACATGCGGCATTTTCTGTTTCCAACCATATAACAATGAACGAAGCAGTTTCAACCTTCGCCATGAACATTAAAAGTAAAACTAAGAACACATGTGTTCATATGCAACAGCGGAGCGTGTCTCTCTCTCACACAAGAATTTATTCAAACAAAAACAAAAACAAAAATAAACAGACGCTCCAAGTAAAGTACATAAGATGTGGCCGAATAAAAATATAGTTTCAAGAGAAGGAACCTGATAATTTGTCGATGAAGAAGGGGATGCCTTGGGCATCCCCAAGCTTAGATGCTTGAGTCTTCTTGAAATATGCAGGGGTGAACCACCGGGGCATCCCCACGCTTAGACTTTTCACTCTTCTTGATCATAGTATATCATCCTCCTCTCTTGACCCTTGAAAACTTCCTCCACACCAAACTCGAAACAAACTCATTAGAGGGTTAGTGCATAATCAAAATTCACATGTTCAGAGGTGATACAATCATTCTTAACACTTCTGGACATTACTCAAAGCTACTGGAAGGTAATGGAACAAAGAAATCCACCCAACACGGCGAAAGAGGCAATGCGAAATAAAAGGCAGAATCTGTCAAAACAGAACAGTCCGTAAAGACGAATTTTATTGAGGCACCAGACTTGCTCAGATGAAAATGCCCAAATTGAATGAAAGTTGCGTACATATCTGAGGATCACTCACGTAAATTGGCATAATTTTCTGAGTTGCATACAGAGAATTAGGCCCAGATTCGTGACAGCAAAGAAATCTGTTTCTGCGCAGTAATCCAAATCTAGTATGAACCTTACTATCAACGACTTTACTTGGCACAACTAGGCACAAAACTAAGATAAGGAGAGGTTGCTACAGTAGTAAAAACTTCCAAGACACAAATATAAAATAGAGGTACTGTAGCAAAATAAACACATGGGTTATCTCCCAAGAAGTTCTTTCTTTATAGCCATTAAGATGGGCTCAGCAGTTTTAATGATGCACTCGCAAGAAATAGTATTTGAAGCAAAAGAGAGCATCAAGAAGCAAATTCAAAACACATTTAAGTCTAACATGCTTCCTATAAAAATGAATCTTGTAAATAAACAAGTTCATAAAGAGCAAAGTAACAAGCATAGGAAGATAGAACAAGTGTAGCTTCAAAAATTTCAGCACATAGAGAGGCATTTTAGTAACATGAAAATTTCTACAACCATATTTTCCTCTCTCATAATAACTTTCAGTAGCATCATGAGCAAACTCAACAATATAACTATCACATAAAGCATTCTTATCATGAGTCTCATGCATAAAATTATTACTACTCCCAACATAAGCATAATCAATTTTATTAGTAATAGTGGGAGCAAATTCAACAAAGTAGCTATCATTATTATTTTCATCATCAAATATAGGAGGCATATTGTAATCATAATCAAATTTATCCTCCATAACAGGCGGTACTAAAAGACTACTATCATTATAATCATCATAAATAGGAGGCAAAGTATTATCAAAGTAAATTTTCTCCTCAATGCTTGGGGGACTAAAAAGATCATGCTTATCAAAACCAGCTTCCCCAAGCTTAGAACTTTCTATATCATTAGCAACAATGGTATTCAAAGTGTTCGTACTAATATGTTCCATGGGTTTTTTAATTTTCGCATCAAACCATCCATGTCTTAAATCAGAAAATAGAATAAGAAGCTCATTGTTGTCCATTATGCCAAACTAGTGTAAACAAGAAACAAAAAGATGCAATTGCAGGATCTAAAGGAAATAGCTTCGAGCACTCACACAATTGCGCCAGAAAAGTACTTTTACCTGGGACCGGAGTATGAGTGCCTTTTACCTTTCCTCCCCGGCAACGGCGCCAGAAAAGTGCTTGATGTCTACGGGTGCTTCTATTCTTGTAGACAGTGTTGGGCCTCCAAGAGCAGAGGTTTGTAGAACGACAGCAAGTTCCCTTAAGTGGATCACCCAAGGTTTATCAAACTCAGGGAGGAAGAGGTCAAAGATATCCCTCTCAAGTAACCCTGCAACCACAAAGCAAGAAGTCTCTTGTGTCCCCAACACACCTAATAGGCGCACTAGTTCGGCGAAGAGATAGTGAAATACAGGTGGTATGAATAAATGCGAGCGAGTAGCAACGGCACCGGAAAAGTGCTTTGCTTGTCCAGGACCGGTGTGTGGTTGATGGTGGTAATATTGCAGGGAAGTATAGATGCAAGAAAGCAAGAAACAAACAAGCGATAGCGAGTATTTAGGAACAAGGCCTAGGGATCATACTTTCACTAGTGGACACTCTCAACATTGATCACATAACGAATAAATAGATAGATGCTAGACTCTACACCCTCTTGTTGGATGATGAACACCATTAACCGTGTAGGATTACACGAACCCTCAATGCCGGAGTTAACAAGCTCCACAATATTCAATGTTCATATTTAAATAACCTTAGAGTGCATGACAGATCAACATAACCAAACCAAGTACTAACATAACATGCACACTGTCACCTTCACGCTACAAAAGGAGGCATAGATCACATCAATACCATCATAGCAATAGTTAACTTCATAATCTACAAGAGATCACAATCATAGCCTACGCCAAGTACTACACGATGCACACACTATCACCATTACACCGTGCAGGAGGAATAAACTACTTTAATAACATCACTAGAGTAGCACACAGATATATTGTGATAAAAAACACATTGCAATCATAAAGAGATATAAATAAGCACTTCACTATGCCATTCATAATAGTGAATACGTATTCTGTGAAATATAGCCTAAGAGACCCACACGGTGCACACACTGTCACCTTTACACACGTGGGACAAGGAGTCTCCGGAGATCACATAAGTAAAACCCACTTGACTAGCATAATGACATCTAGATTACAAGCATCATCATATGAATCTCAATCATGTAAGGCAGCTCATGAGATTATTGTATTGAAGAACATAGGAGAGAGATTAACCACATAGCTACCGGTACAGCCCCGAGCCTCGATGGAGAACTACTCCCTCCTCATGGGAGACAGCAGCGTTGATGAAGATGGCGGTGGTTTCGATGGAGGAGCCTTCCGGGGGCACTTCTCCGTCCCGGCGGCGTGCCGGAACAGAGACTCCTGTCCCCCAGATCTTGGCTTAGCGATGGCGGCGGCTCTGGAAGGTTTTCTCTGGTTTCGTCGAACGTGTCGAGGATTTAGGTCAGGGACGACTAAATAGGCGAAGAGGCGGAGTCGGAGGGGCCACGGGGGGCCCACACACTAGGGGGGCGCCCCCCCTTGGCCGCGCCGCCCTGTGGGGTGGGGCCCTCCTGGCTCCCCTCCGGCCCTTCTTCGGTGTTCCGGAAGCTTCCGGGAAAAATAGGATGTTGGGCGTTGATTTCGTCCGATTCCGAGAATATTTCCTTTCTAGGATTTCTGAAACCAAAAACAGCAGAAAACAGCAACTGGCACTTCGGCATCTCGTTAATAGGTTAGTTCCGGAAAATGCATCAAAACGATATTAAGTGTGAACAAAACATGTAGGTATTGTCATAAAACTAGCATGGAACACAAGAAATTATAGATACGTTTGGGACGTATCAAGTACCTCCGTACTCTGTCACACGTACGGTGTTGATGACGACGTCCTTCTCCCCGTTCCAGCGGGCAGCGGAAGTAGTAGATCCTCCTCGGAATCCCGACAGCACGACAGCGTGGTGGCGGTGGTGGTGAAGATCTCCGGCAGGGCTTCGCCTAAGCGCTGCAGGAGAGGTATGAGGAGGGGGCAGCTAGGGTTTGGGAGAGGGGAGCTGGGGCGCCGGCCTCTGGTGGCTTGGGTGGTGCGGCCAAGGGTGTGGTTGGCCCTCTCCCTCTCCTCATGTATATATAGGTGGAACACACCAAGGGTTGCCCAAAGAACGAATAAGAGTCCAACTCAATAACCTTCCATATGGACGAATCCTACTCAGGGTGGGATTCCCCCTTTTCCTTTGGTGGGGTGGCCGGCCCCCTTAGGTGGAGTCCACCTGGGACTCCTCCTCCCTTTGGCTGGCCGGCCAAGGTTGGTGGAGTCCCTCCGGGACTCCACCTTCCATGGTGATTTCTTCCGGACTTTTCTAGAACCTTCTAGAACCTTTCATAAATACACCGGATCATTTTCAAACTTAGAAAATGACTTCCTATATATGAATCTTATTCTCCGGACCATTCCGGACCTCCTCGTGATATCCTGGATCCCATCCGAGACTCTGAACAAACATTAGAACTCCATACCATATTCCATATCTACTTAAAACGACAGCAAACCTTAAGTGTGTCACCCTACGGTTCTTGAACTATGTAGACATAGTCGAGACTCCTCTCTGACCAATAACCAATAGCGGGATTCTGAGATCCATAATGGCTCCCACACATTCAACGATAACTTAGTGATCGATTGAACCATTTACATACGATACTGATTCCCTTTGTCATGCGATATTTTACTTGTCCGAGGTTTGATCATCGGTATCTCCATACCTTGTTCAACCTCGTCTCCGACAAGTACTCTTTACTCGTACCGTGGCATGTCGTATCTTGTGACCAAGTCACATGCTTGCAAGCTAATCAGACGACATTCCACCGAGAGGACCCAGAGTATATCTATCCGTCATCGGGATGGACAATATTCCACTCTTGATCCATATGCATCAACTCATACTTTCCGAATACTTAATCCCACATTTATAACCACTCATTTACGCAGTGGCGTTTGATGTAATCAAAGTACCCTTCCGGTATAAGTGATTTACATGATCTCATGGTCGAAGGACTAGGTAACTATGTATCGAAAGCTTATAGCAAATTGAACTTAATGACGTGATCTTATGCTACGCTTAATTGGGTGTGTCCATTATATCATTCATCTAATGACATAACCTTGTTATTAATAACATCCAATGTTCATGATCATGAAACTATGATCATCTATTAATCAACAAGCTAGTTATACAAGAGGCTTACTAGGGACTCCTTGTTGTTCACATAACACACATGTATCAATGTTTCGGTTAATACAATTATAGCATGGTATGCAAACATTTATCATAAACACAAAGATATATAATAACCACTTTATTATTGCCTCTTGGGCATATCTCCAACAAGGACGCCTGCTTCTCGCTCCGTCCTCCCTCTCCAACCGAGCGGCACTAGGTAGACCCGGAGACCCCAACACCATCTTAGAGCATCTCCAGCCGTCTCCCCGACGAGGCCCTCAGGACCCCTTTTTCATTCGGATGGACGAAAACGGCCCAGTGGCGCCCCGGGTTCCTCGTTTTCGTCTGGATTGGGCCTTTCATCCGTCCGGAGAGCCCAGGCCATCCCCGGCCCCCAGGGGAGTGGTCGGGGACTCCGGACGAGAGAAAAGCGGGGACGGGCCCGCTCTGTCGGCGAGAGAATAGACGAACCCCACCACTTTGTCGACGCGAATCCCTCCTCCCCTCCCTTTGCTCTCTCGCCGCCGGCACCACCCCTCGCCAATCCGCCGGCGGGTTGCCCCAACTCCGCCGTTCCTCCACCCAGCAGCCTATATTCCGTCGTTCCTCCACCCTCTGCCTATTTTTCGCCGCCGGGCAGCTCCCTCGCGTCGCTCATCATCGACACGCCCGGCAGGTGTTCGTCCAACTGCCTGGCCGAACATGGATTCCGACGAGGAGGAGGAGCAGATGTTTGCCGAGCTTCTTGAAGAAGAAACGGCGGCCGCCGCCCAAGACGAGGAGCACCTGCTCATCCTCGCATGCCTGTCCGGCTTGTACGCCGAGTCTGTCATTGGTCACCGTGGTGGGTCGGCACCAGGTCGCCGGAAGTGCAAGCCGAGGCAGCGAATGGAGGGGTATTGCATGCTCTACGCCGACTACTTCGCCGACGATCCATTGCACGGTGAGGCTGTTTTCAGGCATCGTTTCAGGATAAGCCGGAAGCTCTTCCTGAAAATTGTGTATGCCCTTCGAGACTTCGACTCCTATTTCAGATGCAAGTTGGATTGCACCGGCATGGCAGGGTTTTCCGCCCTTCAAAAGTGCACGGTGGCTATGCGGATGCTGGCATATGGAGCTCTTGGTGATTCTGCAGATGACTATCTTTGGATGGCAGAGTCCACCGCCCTTGATTGTTTCTACCGGTTCTGCAGGGCGGTGATAGCAGTGTTCGGGGACTTCTACTTGAGATCACCGACTATCGAAGACACTCCTAAGATCCTCGCTGTGAATGAAGCTCGAGGATTTCCAGGGATGCTTGGAAGCGTAAATTGGAAATGGAAGAACTGTCGTTTGCCCGTGAGGTGTCATCTCTTACGATTTCTAGGGTTCTTGGCATTCTCGTGTTTGTTTCCATGGCCTTGGCTGCATCCACCGTTTCGCAATATGTAGGTGTTTGTTTCCATGGCGTTGTATACATCGATTGGAAAGGGAGGAAAGCTACAGGGATATTAGGAATTAGATTAGTCCTTCTTAGCTGATTTTCTGTGACAGGCCGAGTCTCGTGCATGTGGTAGACTTCTTGTGCTTTTGATAGCACCAAGTCTGATGTGTAGCTGCTTTCTGAGGTTTTGCACATAAAAGTTGCTATTGCTAGCAAGTTGTGCCTAACTAAATCATTCGGCACAGGCTAGTAATCTGAGTGGCATATCTGGCCGTGCCTTTAATTGTTGGTTAACGATGGGCTCGATTTCTCGTATTTATTCATTTCTGTTAAAAGAAGAACTTGAGCATGCTAATTCAGCAAAATAGAAAAAGTAGATGTTATTTCCGTATATAGAGGAAAATGAAGAAATGATATCTCATAACCGAATTGCTCCTTCTTGCTGTTTTATTTAACATGTCTGAGATAGATCAATTGAAAGTAGTTTCCTGCAAGAGTCTTCATAAATTTGAATGTAGAGTATGTTTGGTGACCTTGTTCTGAAAGAAGTAATGCAAGTATTACATGTCACAACAGATGAAGTTAGAAGAGATGATATTGTTACCTCTGCACCTTTACCAGTTAGAGGAGATTTTAATTTGATGACAATTAATTATACCTGAAAAATGATTTCTGCTATGTACTGTTATAAATATACAAATAACTTATCCTGGTAGTATGCAATATATCTTCAGTATTCAAACAATTTACAACATATCTTTTCAGTGTAAGGCAATTCAAACTCGCGTTGGTGGCAAGGCTGGACGGCCCTCCAAGTTGATTGCCTGTTTCCATAAATTTCTAGTTTTTTTGTTTGACCAATACTTCCATTTTCTCATGTTTGCACTTTTCTTGTATACTCATTATTTATTTTTCTCAAAATTTCTTGTTTTGTTTTATTAACAAAGAATTTTTTAGATTAAGACAAAAATATATGTTGTTTACACATTTTACCGCAGTTGTTTTAGAACTCTGAGCCTTTTGCGAATAATGAAATACATATCTGTAGTAGCAGTGGCTTTGAGGCTGAGCGGTTTATATGCTTTTCTGGAGACATGCCAGCATATATTTACTGAAATGGTTGATTATGTTCTGCTTTGCAGGTCGACAACTTCATTGTCATTTTAGCAGATTCCTGTTGGATTTCTTACGGGATGTGGCTGAAGCATACAACATCGAGGCAATTCTGACCTTTCCGTTCTTAAAAGATGGCGAGAAGGTTGACAAAATCTTCAGTGGTGCCTGTTGTAGCAGTTAACTTTTATAGATTCAGTTTAGAGTTTAGAGTTTCAGATATTGCCACCTCAGATGTTCTGAATTTTTTTATGTTCTACAGTCACGTGTGTGAAGTTCGAATTTGATTGTGTTATAGAAAGCAATATATGCCACTTATTATTCTCCTAGCCTTCTTGCACAAATGAGTTGTTGTACTTGCTCCTAGCTACCATTATTGCTGCTAGTTTTGCACAGTGCAATCTTAATGCGGAAGTGCTTATAGGATTAACCGAATGGGTAGTACTTGACTTGGTTTACATAGTGGCAGGATTTGGCTCCCGAGAGAATTTGGGTGGACAGGAAGGAACCATCCAAAACCTCGTTAGAATTAAACCACTAGATGATTAAATACGCTACAAGCGAACGAGGCCCAAGGAGTTCCCCCTGGGGTGTGCTTACTGAGCCAGACTGGTCGGTAAGTGAATCAAGATGTCTTCAGACCTTAGTGAACAAGCTATACATATGTCGGCTTAGCTGATGGTGATTCATTTGGTTTTATTTGATTGGCAGAGCATTTTATTGCAGATTCACTTCATGTATGGCATGTCTGGCACTAGCGTCAGATACATAGATGAGTTGTTTTTCTAGTTCCCCCGTTCCCCAAATTTCCCATGTCTAGATCTTACTTTTTCCCGTCCAATACACATGGCCCAGCTCTCCATTTCTTCTCTCGCTAATTCAAATCAGCCAAAGTAGCTGGTCTTTGTCAAGCATTGAACCAAGATGGATCCTGGTGGCCATAGCCCATGGCGATGGCGCCGTGGACACTATCGTACAACATCAGATCGAGCAAGGTATGCAAGAAATCAAGTTATGGAGTATTTTCGAGCTCAATGGAATGCGCAAGGGTTAAGATTTGCTCTTTATAGGGTTTCTTTTTCACCAGTCTCTTGGTTTAGTTGGGAGATCGGTTTATAGGTTAGTGGCCGTACTATCAAGAGGGCTCTCGAGTGAGTAACTCGATCGTATCATTCGGAAGGAGCTCAAACCTTTGCATACTTGCATCATATTTCTTAGTTGTTATTTGATCTTATCCATGTGGCGTTTAGAGCTTGTAGTTATTTCCATGATAAGATCTAGTTCATCGAAAACAAATTTGGCATGTACCACTTGTTGAGTTTTCGAGTTGAGTGATTTTCTGGGTTTCCTGTATTGAGGGGTTGCACCTCTAATTTTTTTTTGGGTAGCTCTTGTCGTCCTCTTTTCCAACAAATTGGTTTCGCGTCGATCAGAGCTTCCAATCTCTAGATATTGCGGTTTTAAGTTTGCCTTTGTTTTAAAAAGAAAAGAAAACGAGGTTGGTACCGAGCCGGTGCCACCGCACCTGGTACCACTTGCGGTACCGGGGTTGCTCCCCAACGCGCAGAACCACACCCTGCACTCACGTGGCCGAAGACCGGCTCCAGCACCGGTACCAGTGCCGCTGGTACGTACCGGGCCACTCGGGCCGGCGATACCATCCCACTTGTGTCGGTGGTACCAGGCCACCTGACTGCGATGCTTGCTCGCGCACCTACTGCCGCCGCTCGCTCCCGCTCGCATCGCTTTCTCCCACGTGAGGTGCAATCGCCTCGCCCACCGAGCCCCTACCCTACCGTGCGCTTGCTCCTCCCGCTTGAGCGCGACATGGACAGCGATGGTGACTGGCCATGCAGCGTCCACCCATCTTCCCCATGAGCCTTCAATGCACGTACGCCGCCCTTAAAAACCCACCGACGGGTTGTTCTTCTCCCCCGTAATCCAACCCTAGCTGCTGCCACCAATCTCAGACGATGCGCGACACATTGATACGTCTCCGACGTATCGATAATTTCTTATGTTCCATGCCACATTATTGATGATATCTACATGTTTTATACACATTATATGTCGTATTTATGCATTTTCCGGCACTAACCTATTAACGAGATGCCGAAGAGCCAATTGCTGTTTTCTGCTGTTTTTGGTTTCAGAAATCCTACAAAGGAAATATTCTCGGAATTGGACGAAATCAACGCCCAGGGTCCTATTTTTGCACGAAGCTTCCAGAAGACCGAGGGGGAAAGGAAGTGGGGCCACGAGGCACCGGCACAGCAGGGCGGCGCGGCCCAGGTCTTGGCCGCGTGGCCCTGGCGTGTGGGGCCCTCGTGTGGCCCCCCGCGTTGCCCTTCCGCCTACTTAAAGCCTTCGTCGCGAAACCCCCAGTACCGAGAGCCATGATACGGAAAACCTTACTGAGACGCCGCCGCCGCCAATCCCATCTCGGGGGATTCTGGAGATCACCTCCGGCACCCTGCCGGAGAGGGGAATCATCTCCCGAAGGACTCTTCACCGCCATGGTCGCCTCCGGAGTGATGAGTGAATAGTTCACCCCTGGACTATGGGTCCATAGCAGTAGCTAGATGGTTGTCTTCTCCTCATGTGCTTCATTGTCGGATCTTGTGAGCTGCCTAACATGATCAAGATCATCTATCTGTAATTCTATATGTTGTGTTTGTCGGGATCCGATGGATAGAGAATACTATGTTATGTTGATTATCAATCTATTACCTATGTGTTGTTTATGATCTTGCATGCTCTCCGTTATTAGTAGAGGCTCTGGCCAAGTTTTTGCTCTTAACTCCAAGAGGGAGTATTTATGCTCGATAGTGGGTTCATGCCTCCATTAAATCCGGGACAGTGACAGAAAGTTCTAAGGTTGTGGATGTGCTGTTGCCACTAGGGATAAAACATTGATGCTATGTCCGAGGATGTAGTTATTGATTACATTACGCACCATACTTAATGCAATTGTCTGTTGTTTTGCAACTTAATATTGGAAGGGGTTCGGATGATAACCTGAAGGTGGACTTTTTAGGCATAGATGCATGCTGGATAGAGGTCTATGTACTTTGTCGTAATGCCCAATTAAATCTCACAATATTCATCATATCATGTATGTGCATTGTTATGCCCTCTCTATTTGTCAATTGCCCGACTGTAATTTGTTCACCCAACATGCTATTTATCTTATGGGAGAGACACCTCTAGTGAACTGTGGACCCCGGTCCATTCTTTTACATCGAATACAATCTACTGCAATACTTGTTCTACCTGTTTTCTGCAAACAATCATCATCCACACTATACATCTAATCCTTTGTTACAGCAAGCCGGTGAGATTGACAACCTCACTCGTTTCGTTGGGGCAAAGTACTTTGGTTGTGTTGTGCAGGTTCCACGTTGGCGCCGAATCCCCGGTGTTGCGCCGCACTACATCCCGCCGCCATCAACCTTCAACGTGCTTCTTGGCTCCTCATGGTTCGATAAATCTTGGTTTCTTTCTGAGGGAAAACTTGCTGCTGTGCGCATCATACCTTTCTCTTGGGGTTCCCAACGAACGTGTGAGTTACACGCCATCAAGCATATTTTCTGGCGCCGTTGCCGGGGAGATCAAGACACGCTGCAAGGGAGTCTCCACAATCCAATCTCTCTACTTTGTTTTGTCTTGCTTTATTTTATTTACTACTTTGTTTGCTGAATTATATCAAAACACAAAAAAATTAGTTGCTAGCTTTACTTTATTTATTGTCTTGCACTCTATATCAAAAACACAAAAAAAATTAGTTACTTGCATTTACTTTATCTAGTTTGCTTTATTTACTACTGCTAAAATGGCCACTCCTGAAAATACTAAGTTGTGTGAATTCACAATCACAAAAAATAATGATTTCTTATGCACACCTACTGCTCCCACTCGCTACTACAGCAGAATTCTTTGAAATTAAACCTCGCTTTATCGAATCTTGTTATGCGAGAGCAAATTTCGGTGTTAGTTCTGATGATGCTGCTGCCCATCTCAATAACTTTGTTGAATTGTGTGAAATGCAAAAGTATAAAGATGTAGATGGTGACATTATAAAATTAAAATTGTTTCCTTTCTCATTAAGAGGAAGAGCTAAAGATTGGTTGCTATCTCTGCCTAAGAATAGTATTGATTCATGGACTAAATGCAAGGATGCTTTTATTGGTAGATATTATCCCCCTGCTAAAATTATATCTTTGAGGAGTAGCATAATGAATTTTAAACAATTGGATAATGAGCATGTTGCACAAGCTTGGGAAAGAATGAAATCTTTGGTTAAAAATTGCCCAACCCATGGACTGACTACTTGGATGATCATCCAAACCTTTTATGCAGGATCGAACTTTTCTTCGCGGAACCTATTGGATTCAGCTGCTGGAGGTACCTTTATGTCCATCACTCTTGGTGAAGCAACAAAGCTCCTTGATAATATGATGATTAATTACTCTGAATGGCACACGGAAAGAGCTCCACAAGGTAAGAAGGTAAATTCTGTCGAAGAAACCTCTTCCTTGAGTGATAAGATTGATGCTATTATGTCTATGCTTGTGAATGATAGGACTAATGTTGATCCTAATAATGTTCCGTTAGCTTCATTGGTTGCCCAAGAAGAACATGTTGATGTAAACTTCATTAAAAATAATAATTTCAACAACAATGCTTATCTGAACAATTCTAGTAATAACTATAGGCCATATCCTTATAATAATGGTAATGGTTATGGTAATTCTTATGGGAATTCTTACAACAATAATAGGAACACACCCCCTGGACTTGAAGCTATGCTTAAAGAATTTATTAGTACACAAACTGCTTTTAACAAATCTGTTGAGGAAAAGCTCAATAAAATTGATATTCTCGCTTCTAAGGTTGATAGTCTTGCCTCTGATGTTGATCTTTTGAAATCGAAAGTTATGCCTAATAAGGATATTGAAAATAAAATTGTTACTACAGCAAATGCCATCCAAGTTAGAATTAATGAGAATATAATATTGATGGCCGAATTGCATGCTAGATGGGAAAGAGAAGAAAATGAAAAACTAGCTAAAGAGAACAATGTAGCTAAAGTTTGGACTATTACCACCACTAGTAATGTTAATGATTCACATGTTGCTGCACCTCCTACTATTAATGGTAAAATAATTGGTGTTGTCAATGTTTCCACTCCTAGTGCAAAGCCTGCACAATTGCCTGAAATCGCTAAAATCTATCGAAACCGTCTGTTATAAAACTGCTGAATTTTTTTCCAACATTGGGGATGATGATCCCATTGCTTTAGATTATAATGGTTTGGATTTTGATGATTGCCACATCTCTAAATTTATAAAGTTCTTACAAAAACTTGCTAAGAGTCCCAATGCTAGTGCTATAAACTTGGCTTTCACAAACATATTACAAATGCTCTCATAAAAGCTAGAGAAGAGAAACTAAAACTTGAAACTTCTATTCCTAGAAAGCTAGAGGATGGTTGGGAGCCCATCATTAAGATGAAGGTCAATAACTTTGATTGTAATGCTTTATGTGATCTTGGTGCAAGTATTTCCGTTATGCCTAAGAAAATCTATAATATGCTTGACTTGCCACCATTGAAGAATTGTTATTTGGATGTTAATCTTGTTGATAATGCTATAAAGAAACCTTTGGGGAGAGTTGATAATGTTCGCATTACCATTAACAATAACCTTGTCCCCGTTGATTTTGTTGTCTTGGATATTGAATGCAATGCATCTTGCCCCATTATATTGGGAAGACCTTTTCTTCGAACTGTTGGAGCCATCATTGATATGAAGGAAGGTAATATTAGATATCAATTTCCTCTCAAGAAAGGTATGGAACACTTCCCTAGAAATAGAATGAAGTTACATTTTGATTCTATTATTAGAACAAGTTATGATGTTGATACTTTGTCTCTTGATAATACTTGATATACACTTTCTGCGCCTAGCTGAAAGGCGTTAAAGAAAAGCGCTTATGGGAGACAACCCATGTTTTTACTACAGTATTTTTGTTTTATATTTGAGTCTTGGAAGTTGTTTACTACTGTAGCAACCTCTCCTTATCTTTGTTTTGTGCATTGTTGTGCTAAGTAAAGTCTTTGATAGTAAGGTTCATACTAGATTTGGATTACTTGCACAAGAATGCATTTCTTTGCTGTCACGAATTTCGACCTGCCTCTTGTAGGTAGCTCAAAAAATATGCCAATTTACGTGCGTGATCCTCAGATATGTACGCAACTTTCATTCAATTTGGGCATTTTCATTTGAGCAAGTCTTGTGCCTCAATAAAATCCATCTTTACGGACTGTTCTGTTTTGACAGATTCTGCCTTTTATTTCGCATTGCCTCTTTTGCTATGTTGGATGAATTTCTTTGATCCATTAATGTCCAAGTAGCTTTATGAAATGTCCGAAGTGTTAAGAATGATTGTGTCACCTCTGAACATGTTAATTTTTATTGTACACTAACCCTCTAATGAGTTGTTTCGAGTTTGGTGTGGAGGAAGTTTTCAAGGATCAAGAGAGGGAAATGATGCAATATGATCAAGGAGAGTGAAAGCTCTGAGCTTGGGGATGCCCCGGTGGTTCACCCCTGCATATTTTAAGAAGACTCAAGCTTCTAAGCTTGGGTATGCCCAAGGCATCCCCTTCTTCATCGACAACATTATCAGGTTCCTCCCCTGAAACTATATTTTTATTCCGTCACATCTTATGTACTTTGCTTGGAGCGTCGGTTTGTTTTTGTTTTTGTTTGAATAAAATGGATCCTAGCATTCATTGTGTGGGAGAGAGACACACTCCGCTGTTTCATATGGACAAATATGTCCTTAGGCTTTACTCATAGTATTCATGGCGAAGGTTGAATCTTCTTCGTTAAATTGTTATATGGTTGGAATCGGGAAATGCTACATGTAGTAATTCTAAAATGTCTTGAATAATTTGATACTTGGCAATTGTTGTGCTCATGTTTAAGCTCTTGCATCATATACTTTGCACCCATTAATGAAGAAACACCTAGAGCTTGCTAAAATTTGGTTTGCATATTTGGTCTCTCTAAAGTCTAGATAATTTCTAGTATTGAGTTTTGAACAACAAGGAAGACGGTGTAGAGTCTTATAATGTTTACAATATGTATTTTATGTGAGTTTTGCTGCACCGGTTCATCCTTGTGTTTGTTTCAAATAACCTTGCTATCCTAAACCTTGTATCGAGAGGGAATACTTCTCATGCATCCAAAATCCTTGAACCAACCACTATGCCATTTGTGTCCACCATACCTACCTACTACATGGTATTTCTCCGCCATTCCAAAGTAAATTGCTTGAGTGCTACCTTTAAAATTTCCATTCTTTACCTTTACAATATATAGCTCATGGGACAAATAGCTTAAAAACTATTGTGGTATTGAATATGTACTTATGCACTTTATCTCTTATTAAGTTGCTTGTTGTGCGATAACCATGTTTCGGGGATGCCATCAACTACTCTTTGTTGAATATCATGTGAGTTGCTATGCATGTCCGTCTTGTCTCGAAGTAAGGGAGATCTACCACTTTAATGGTTAGAGCATGCATATTGTTAGAGAAGAACATTGGGCCGCTAACTAAAGCCATGAATCATGGTGGAAGTTTCAGTTTTGGACATATATCCTCAATCTCATATGAGAACACTAATTGTTGCTACATGCTTATGCATTAAAGAGGAGTCCATTATCTGTTTTCTATGTTGTCCCGGTATGGATGTCTAAGTTGAGAATAATCAAAAGCGAGAAATCCAAAATGCGAGCTTTCTCCTTAGACCTTTGTACATGCGGCATGGAGGTACCCCTTTGTGACACTTGGTTAAAACATGTGTATTGCGATGATCCCGTAGTCCAAGCTAATTAGGACAAGGTGCGGGCACTATTAGTATACTATGCATGAGGCTTGCAACTTGTAAGATATAATTTACATGATACATATGCTTTATTACTACCGTTGACAAAATTGTTTCATGTTTTCAAAATAAAAGCTCTAGCACAAATATAGCAATCGATGCTTTCCTCTTTGAAGGACCTTTCTTTTACTTTTATGTTGAGTCAGTTCACCTATCTCTCTCCACCTCAAGAAGCAAACACTTGTGTGAACTGTGCATTGATTCTTACATACTTGCATATTGCACTTGTTATATTACTTTACATGGACAATTATCCATGAGATATACATGTTATAAGTTGAAAGCAACCGCTGAAACTTAATCTTCCTTTGTGTTGCTTCAATACCTTTACTTTGATTTATTGCTTTATGAGTTAACTCTTATGCAAGACTTATTGATGCTTGTCTTTAAGTACTATTCATGAAAAGTCTTTGCTTTATGATTCATTTGTTTACTCATGTCATAACCATTGTTTTGATCGCTGCATTCATTACATATGCTTACAATAGTATGATCAAGGTTATGATGGCATGTCACTCCGGAAATTATCTTTGTTATCGTTTACTCGCTCGGGACGAGCAGAACTAAGCTTGGGGATGCTGATACGTCTCCGACGTATCGATAATTTATTATGTTCCATGCCACATTATTGATGATATCTACATGTTTTATACACATTATATGTCGTATTTATGCATTTTCCGGCACTAACCTATTAACGAGATGCCGAAGAGCCGCTTGCTGTTTTCAGCTGTTTTTGGTTTCGTAAATCCTACAAAGGAAATATTCTCGGAATTGGACGAAATCAACGCCCAGATCCTATTTTTGCACGAAGCTTCCGGAAGACCGAGGGGAAAGCAAGTGGGGCCACGAGGCGTCGACACAGCAGGCGGCGCGGCCCAGGTCTTGGCCGCGCGGCCTCGGCGTGTGGGGCCCTCGTGTGGCCCCCGCGTTGCCCTTCCGCCTACTTAAAGCCTTCGTCGCGAAACCCCCCGTACCGAGAGCCACGATACGGAAAACCTTATCGAGACGCCGCCGCCGCCAATCCCATCTCGGGGGATTCTCGGAGATCACCTCCGGCACCCTCGCCTGAGAGGGGAATCATCTCCCGGAGGACTCTTCACCGCCATGGTCGCCTCCGGAGTGATGAGTGAGTAGTTCACCCTCGGACTATGGGTCCATAGCAGTAGCTAGATGGTTGTCTTCTCCTCATGTGCTTCATTGTCGGATCTTGTGAGCTGCCTAACATGATCAAGATCATCTATCTGTAATTCTATATGTTGTGTTTGTCGGGATCCGATGGATAGAGAATACTATGTTATGTTGATTATCGATCTATTAACTATGTGTTGTTTATGATCTTGCATGCTCTCCGTTATTAGTAGAGGCTCTGGCCAAGTTTTTGCTCTTAACTCCAAGAGGGAGTATTTATGCTCGATAGTGGGCTCATGCCTCCATTAAATCTGGGACGAGTGATGAAAGTTCTAAGGTTGTGGATGTGTCGTTTCCACTAGGGATAAAACATTGATGGTATGTCCGAGGATGTAGTTATTGAGTACATTACGCACCATACTTAATGCAATTGTCTCGTTGTTTTGCAACTTAATACCTGGAAGGGGTTCGGATGATAACCTGAAGGTGGACTTTTTAGGCATAGATGCATGCTTGGATAGCGGTCTATGTACTTTGTCGTAATGCCCAATTAAATCTCACAATATTCATCATATCATGTATGTGCATTGTTATGCCCTCTCTATTTGTCAATTGCCCGACTGTAATTTGTTCACCCAACATTTTATTTATCTTATGGGAGAGACACCTCTAGAGAACTGTGGACCCCGGTCCATTCTTTTACATCGAATACAATCTACTGCAATACTTGTTCTATTGTTTTCTGCAAACAATCATCATCCACACTATACATCTAATCCTTTGTTACAGCAAGCCGGTGAGATTGACAACCTCACTGTTTCGTTGGGGCAAAGTACTTTGGTTGTGTTGTGCAGGTTCCACGTTGGCGCCGGAATCCCAGGTGTTGCGCCGCACTACATCCCGCCACCATCAACCTTCAACGTGCTTCTTGGCTCCTCCTGGTTCGATAAACCTTGGTTTCTTTTTGAAGGAAAACTTGCTGCTGTGCGCATCATACCTTCCTCTTGGGGTTCCCAACGAACGTGCGAGTTACACGCCATCACACATCCACCACAACCTCGCGATGGCGCACAATGTTGAGACTCACAGCAGCAGTCTCCGGTCATTGCAGCTAATCCTCGACGAGGCTGACGTCCTCTACTGGCATCGCATCCCAGTGCCGCTGCAGTACAAGCTGCCGCATGGGTGGCACCTCCACAACACCGGCTATGTCGTGCCGCCGCCTTCTCGACGAGAGATGCGCGCCCTCATTGCTGAGCGGCGGTCGCACATGATGCCGACCGAGCGAAACCATTCACGCAACGCGTAAAACAACCTGGCGTGGTGCGGTGACCCAACATATCACTACATGCTGTAGTATACAAGTCGTTGATATGAGCTTCATGAAGGGACTTCTTCACAAATATCACATCCCTCAGAGTGGTACAACAGAAACATTGCAGGTCATAACACTCTAGATTATATTACAAACATGGTCTTAACAAGTTGGTATTCTCACAGGTCCGATGAGAACAACCTACGATATTACTTAAGTACTATTACAACTCAAACTTAAAGATCATAACGAGCTCAGCAACTTATTTAGGTAAGCTACTACGCTGCTCGGCTCTAAGATGTCTAGGGTAAGACTCTATTCCTCCGCCTCGGTGTTGTCAGCTCCGTAGACTATCCCATAGTCCACGCCTTCAACTCCTCCTGATAGGTCTGGCTCTTCGTAGACCAATTCGTAGTCCCCTTCTGGTGCTCCGGCGCAGGCCTCCTCATCATTGTCACAGTCTAGCAAGGGTGTCGAAAGAAAGTAAGTATAGAGGTACTCAGCAAGTTCAGAAGAGAAAAAGGTGTTTGATGCACTAGCTACGACCATTGATTAGAAAATCTCAGGGCAATGTATGTTTCGCAAACATTTATTCAAAAGGTTTATTTTATTTTGAAAACTATGCCCATCAGTGTTCACAGGTTGACCAGAACTACACGGAGTTTCTTTCCTGCCGCTTTCGTAGTTCCCTTCCCGGAACAGGGAGTGACATCCACAATTCAATACACTCTGCAGAGGTGCGTTACTTTTCCCATAAGAGAACTTATCCTTGTTTCCATCCGGGTGTTCCCGTCCACACTTCCTTTGTGTGAGGCCCAGTATAAGAACCAAGCTAATCACTGCCTTCTCCGCGACCCTGCATACCCACTCTTTCATCCAGTCGCACATCTCTGGTAGACATCTCCTGATCATACGGCTTTACACTCGATGTGCTATGGACAATCCATCATACGCGGTAGAGCGCTCTCATCCACATGGATGGGGATTTAAAAGGATTTCCCAACCTACTTCGGTGTTATCACAACACCCAGCCAGGCTCTATCAAGTCCGTTGATATGCAGAAGGGAAAAGATATAGCTGACTTCCCCAGAGCCATTATAGATCTCATGGTAAACATGAAATGTACGGCGCTAGTATCACTAGACGGCATTGGAGATTAGTCCTAGATGAGTAGAACCCTTGCAATGGAACATCCACCAATAACACATACCATGGTTCCATTGCCCACCACATAGTCATATTCATAATTGGAAAAGTAACCTTTTATTTTTAGTGCAGGAATGATAAGTATATTGCTTTGCGAGTAAATTGATAGAAAATAATCAATATAACATGAGCAAGAGTGAACTTGCCTAGTGACTGCGAGATAATGCAGTTCGATGTTTGGATGGAACCTGGACCTCGGGTTCTAAAAATAAGCATCATTGTCCGATAAGGACAATGTTATAAAATCCAAATGATGCATGCATGGCTGCATTATTTTATGTTGAATCCCCCGGAGTACCTATTAAGATTTTGATGATTTAGGTTTAACTTGAATATTTATGCCTTAGGCAGTAATGTATAATCCCTTAAATTATTTAATAAGGTTTTCTTAAAAAGAAAAGGATTTAAGAGTAATAGAATTTTACTTTGGAAAATATTTATTTCAAATAAATAATTTGAAATAATAGAGTTTTCCCCCCTTTTGGAATATTTATTATAAAAGAAAGGCTTCAGAACAATAGAATATTTCCTCTTTGGAAAATATTTATCCTTTAAAAGAAAAGGTTTGGAATAATAGAATTTTCTTTTGAAATATTTGATAAACAAATATTTAAATTCATTTGTAATTTTCCTTGATTTTATATCAAAGGAAAATTGCAAATTTCAAATTCCAAGTTTATAATTCAATTCACAAATGTAAAATTTGAAATTATGTTGTTTATTTCTTTTCTTATTTTATTCTGATTAAGAATTATTTTTAATGTAATATTCCAATTTTCTTGAATTTTTGAGGTATTTATAATTTATTTGGAATTTTTCAAAGTACAAGGGTTATTTGAATTATGAAATGACCAAAATACCCCTGGGCCCACCAGTTAGGTCAACCAAATGGGTTGAACCGGACCGGCCCAGGTCGGTCGGCCCACCGGCCTCACTTTCCCCTCCTCTCTCTCTCGCGCGCAAACGAACCCTAACCCTAACTCCTAGGCGATCCCTTGGCGATGGCGTCGCCGCAACGGTCGCCGCCAGTCTCCGGCCAATTCCGGCGATTCTAGGGCTCGCCACCGGTCGCGTTCGACGCAGCGTGCGATGGCGCTCCTTTCCATCCGCGTCGATCTGGATCTCCTCCTCTCTACTAGCCACGCGCAAGTGCTACCGTGCCAGGCGTTGACGAGTTCATCGACGAACTCCGTCGATCTGAGCTCCCTGGACACGCTCGTGATGCTCGCCGCCTTCTCCAGTGGTGGTGTGTGGCTGGCACCGGCCTGGCCGCGGTTTGGTGCCGTCGTGGCTGGCCTATGCCACCGTGCCGCCATGGACGCCGCCATGGACACCTCCAGGTACTACTACATCTTCTTCTACACCTCTCTCTACTCCATCTCCTCCATCTGCTCGAGCTCTGGCTACTGGTTTCTCTGATGCTTATGCTGCTGAAAGGACACTGATGCCCCCTAGAGGGGGGTGAATAGGCGGTTTAATTTTTTACGAATATGGCTTAACAAATGCGTAATAAAACTAGCGTTTATTTGTCAAGCACAAAAACTATATAACTAGGGTTCACCTATGTGCACCAACGACTTATGCTAAGCAATTCAAGCAACTATGTGATAGCAAGATATATCTCTTCAAGCACGAAGGCTATCACAAAGTAAAGTGCATAAGTAAAGAGCTCCGGTATAGGAATAACCGAAGTGACGTGGAGACAACGATGTATCCTGAAGTTCACACTCTTGCGAGTGCTACTCTCCGTTGGAGCGGTGTGGAGGACAAGTCACTCCAAACGCACGAGGGCCACCGTATTCTCCTAGAGAATTCCCACCAAAAGGGATGTCCTCGATCCACTATGGAACCTTAAGGTGGTCACCTAACCCGCACAAAGCTTGGGGCTATCTTCACAACTTAATTGGAGGCTCCCAATAAATCGCCACAAAGGCCTTGCCCACGAAGAATCTCTGATGTCTACGAGTGCTTCTATTCTTGTAGACAGTGTTGGGCCTCCAAGAGCAGAGGTTTGTAGAACAGCAGCAAGTTTCCCTTAAGTGGATCACCCAAGGTTTATCGAACTCAGGGAGGAAGAGGTCAAAGATATCCCTCTCATGCAACCCCGCAACCACAAAGCAAGAAGTCTCTTGTGTCCCCAA
The DNA here is from genome assembly GCF_022539505.1 of Lolium rigidum. Classification (NCBI taxonomy): domain Eukaryota; kingdom Viridiplantae; phylum Streptophyta; class Magnoliopsida; order Poales; family Poaceae; genus Lolium; species Lolium rigidum. Next base: position 99,542,269 of record NC_061508.1, read on the forward strand.
CACACCTAATAGGTGCACTAGTTCGGCGAAGAGATAGTGAAATACAGGTGGTATGAATAAATGCGAGCAGTAGCAACGGCACTCGGAAAAGTGCTTTGCTGTCCAGGACTGGTGTGTGGTTGATGGTGGTAATATTGCAGGAAGTAAAGATGCGATGAAAACGAGTAAACAAACAGCGATAGCGATATTTAGGAACAAGGCCTAGGGATCATACTTTCACTAGTGGACACTCTCAACATTGATCACATAACAGAATAAATAGATAGATGCTAGACTCTACACCCTCTTGTTGGATGATGAACACCACTAACTGTGTAGGATTACACGAACCCTCAATGCCGGAGTTAACAAGCTCCACAATATTCAATGTTCATATTTAAATAACCTTAGAGTGCATAACAGATCAACATAACCAAACCAAGTACTAACATAGCATGCACACTGTCACCTTCACGCTACGAAAGGAGGCATAAATCACATCAATACCATCATAGCAATAGTTAACTTCATAATCTACAAGAGATCACAATCATAGCCTACGCCAAGTACTACACGATGCACACACTCGTCACCATTACACCGTGCGGGAGGAATAAACTACTTTAATAACATCACTAGAGTAGCACACAGATATATTGTGATACAAAACACATTGCAATCATAAAGAGATATAAATAAGCACTTCACTATGCCATTCATAACGGTGAATAAGTATTCCGTGAAATATAGCCTAAGAGACCCACACGGTGCACACACTCGTCACCTTTACACACGTGGGACAAGGAGTCTCCGGAGATCACATAAGTAAAATCCACTTGACTAGCATAATGACATCTAGATTACAAGCATCATCATATGAATCTCAATCATGTAAAGCAGCTCATGAGATTATTGTATTGAAGTACATAGGAGAGAGATTAACCACATAGCTACCGGTACGGCCCCGAGCCTCGATGGAGAACTACTCCCTCCTCATGGGAGACATCAGCGTTGATGGAGATGGCGGTGGTGTCGATGGAGGAGCCTTCCGGGGCACTTCCCCGTCCCGGCGGCATGCCGGAACGGAGACTCCTGTCCCCGGATCTTGGCTTCGCGATGGCGGCGGCTCTGGAAGGTTTTCTCTGGTTTCGTCGAACGTGGTAGGGTTTTCGCGACGGAGACTTTAAGTAGGCGGAAGGGCAACGCGGGGGGGCCACACGAGGGCCCCACACACCAGGGCCGCGCCGCCCTGTTGTGGCGGCGCCTCGTGGCCCCACTTCCTTTCCCCCTCGGTCTTCTGGAAGCTTCGTGCAAAAATAGGACCCTGGGCGTTGATTTCGTCCAATTCCGAGAATATTTCCTTACTAGGATTTCTCAAACCAAAAACAGCAGAAAACAACGAATCGGCACTTCGGCATCTCGTCGGTAGGTTAGTTCCGGAAAACGCATAATAATGACATATAATGTGTATAAAACATGTAGGTATCATCAATAAAGTAGCATGGAACATAAGAAATTATAGATACGTTTGAGACGTATCAAGCATCCCTAGCTTAGTTCCTACTCGCCCTCGAGTAGGTAAACGATAACAAAGATAATTTCTTAAGTGACATGCTATCATAATCTTGATCAATACAATTGTAAAGCATATGTAATGAATGCAGCGATTCAAAGCAATGGTAAAGATAATGACTAAACAATTGAATCATATAGCAAAGACTTTTCATGAATAGTACTTTCAAGACAAGCATCAATAAGACTTGCATAAGAGTTACTCATAAAGCAATAGATTCAAAGTAGAGGCATTGAAGCAACACAAAGGATGATTAAGTTTCAGCAATTGCTTTCAACTTGTAACATGTATATCTCATGGATAGTTGTCAACATAAAGCAATATAACAAGTGCAATAGGTAAACATGTAAGAATCAATGCACACAGTTGATACAAGTGTTTTCTTCTAAGATAGAAAGAATGGGTAAACTGGCTCAACAATAAAGTAGAAGAATGGCCCTTCGCAGAGGGAAGCAGGGATTAAATCATGTGCTAGAGCTTTTTAAGTTTTGAAATCATATAGAGAGCATAAAAGTAAAGTTTTGAGAAGTATTTGTTGTTGTCAACGAATGGTAGTGGGCACTCTAACCCCCTTGCCAAACAGACTTTCAAAGAGCGGCTCCCATGAAGGACGTTATCTCTACCAGCAAGGTAGATCATCCCTCTTCTCTTTTGTTTACACATGTATTTTAGTTTTATTTATGGTTGACACTCCTCCCAACCTTTTGCTTACACAAGCCATGGCTAACCGAATCCTCGGGTGCCTTCCAACATTCACATACCATGAAGGAGTGTCTATTTGCAAAATTAAGTTGCTTACTCGATGAATCGGAGCAAAACATGTGAAGAGAATTATTAATGAAGGTTGATTAATTGGGGGCTGGGAACCTCGCGCCGACTCTTTTTGCAAAATTATTGGATAAGCGGATGAAGCCACTAGTCCATTGGTGAAAGCTGCCCAACAAGATTGAAAGATAAAACACCACATACTTCCTCATGAGCTATAAAACATTGACACAAATAAGAGATAATAGCTTTTGAATTGTTTAAAGGTAGCACATGAAGTATTTACTTTGGAATGGCGGAGAAATACCATGTAGTAGGTAGATATGGTGGACACAAATGGCATAGTGTTTGGCTCAAAGATTTGGATGCACGAGAAGAATTCCTCTCAATACAAGGCTAGGCTAGCAATGTTGTTTGAAGCAAACTCAAGTATAAAAGGTGCAGCAAAGCTCACATATGAACATATTGTAACTATTATAAGACTTTATATTGTCTCCTTGTTGTTCAAACACCTCAACCAGAAAATATCTAGACTCTAGAGAAACTAATTATGCAAACCAAATTTTAGCAAGCTCTATGTAGTTCTTCATTAATGGGTACAAGGTACATGGTGCAAGAGCTTAAACATGATCTATATGAGCACAACAATTGCCAAGTATCAAATTATTCAAGACATTATACCAATTACCACATGTAGCATTTCCCGTTTCCAACCATATAACAATTAACAAAGCAGTTTCAACCTTCGCCATGAACACTAAAAGATAAAGCGAAGAACACATGTGTTCATATGAACCAGCGGAGCGTGTCTCTCTCCCACACAAGCATGTATTTATTCAGAGAATGAAAATAACAAAACGAAAATAAAAGCACACAGACGCTCCAAGTAAAGAACATAAGATGTGACCGAATAAAAATATAGTTTCAAGAGAAGAAACATGATAATTTGTCGATGAAGAAGGGGATGCCTTGGGCATCCCCAAGCTTAGATGCTTGAGTCTTCTTTAAATATGCAGGGATGAACCATGGGGGCATCCCCAAGCTTAGACTTTTCACTCTTCTTGATCACATTGTATCATCCTCCTCTCTTGACCCTTGAAAACTTCCTCCACACCAAACTCGAAACAAACTCATTAGAGGGTTAGTGCATAATTAAAAATTCACATGTTCAGAGGTGACACAATCATTCTTAACACTTCTGGACATTTCTCAAAGCTACTGGGAAGGTAATGGAACAAAGAAATCCATCCAACACAGCGAAAGAGGCAATGCGAAATAAAAGGCAGAATCTGTCAAAACAGAACAGTCCGTAAAGACGAATTTTATTGAGGCACCAGACTTGCTCAAATGAAAATGCTCAAATTTAATGAAAGTTGTGTACATATCTGAGGATCACTCACGTAAATTGGCATAATTTTCTGAGTTACCTACAGAGAATTACGCCCAGATTCGTGACAGCAAAGAAATCTGTTTCTACGCAGTAATCCAAATCTAGTATGAACCTTACTATCAAAGACTTTACTTGGCACAACAATGCAACAAAACTAAGATAAGGAGAGGTTGCTACAGTAGTAACAACTTCCAAGACTCAAATACAAAATAAAAGTACTGTAGCAAAATAAACACATGGGTTATCTCCCAAGAAGTTCTTTCTTTATAGCCATTAAGATGGGCTCAGCAGTTTTAATGATGCACTCGCAAGAAATAGTAGTTGAAGCAAAAGAGAGCATCAAGAGGCAAATTCAAAACAAATTTAAGTCTAACATGCTTCCTATGCATAGGAGTTTTGTAAATAAACAAGTTCATGAAGAAAAAAGTAACAAGCATAGGAAGATAGAACAAGTGTAGCTTCAAAAATTTCAGCACATAGAGAGGTGTTTTAGTAACATGAAAATTTCTACAACCATATTTTCCTCTCTCATAATAACTTTCAGTAGAAACATGAGTAAACTCAACAATATAACTATCACATAAAGCATTCTTATCAGGAGTCTCATGCATAAAATTATTACTCTCCACATAGGCATAATCAATTTTATTAGTTGTAGTGGGAGCAAATTCAACAAAGTAGCTATCATTATTATTCTCATCATCAAATATAGGAGGCATATTGTAATCATAATCAAATTTATCCTCCATAACAAAGTGGTACTAAAAGACCAATATCATTATAATCATCATAAATAGGAGGCAAAGTATCATCAAAGTAAATTTTCTCCTCAATGCTTGGGGGACTAAAAAGATCATGCTCATCAAAACCAGCTTCCCCAAGCTTAGAACTTTCTATATCATTAGCAACAATGGTATTCAAAGTGTTCATACTAATATGTTCCATGGGTTTTTTAATTTTCGCATCAAACCATCCATGTCTTAAATCAGGAAATAGAATAAGAAGCTCATTGTTGTCCATTATGCCTAACTAGTGTAAACAAGAAACAAAAAGATGCAATTGCAGGATCTAAAGGAAATAGCTTCTAACACACACACAACGGCAACAGAAAAGTACTTTTACCTGGGACCGGAGTATGAGTGCCTTTTACCTTTCCTCCCCGGCAACGGCGCCAGAAAAGTGGCTAGTTGCCGGGGTTGCCGGTGTGTGAGTGCCGTTTACCTTTCCTCCCCGGCAACGGCGCCAGAAAAGTGCTTGATGTCTACGGGTGCTTCTATTCTTGTAGACAGTGTTGGGCCTCCAAGAGCAGAGGTTTGTAGAACAGAAGCAAGTTTCCCTTAAGTGGATCACCCAAGGTTTATCGAACTCAGGGAGGAAGAGGTCAAAGATATCCCTCTCATGCAACCCCGCAACCACAAAGCAAGAAGTCTCTTGTGTCCCCAACACACCTAATAGGTGCACTAGTTCGGCGAAGAGATAGTGAAATACAGGTGGTATGAATAAATGCGAGCAAGTAGCAATGGCACCGTAAAAGTGCTTTGCTGTCCAGGACTGGTGTGTGGTTGATGGTGGTAATATTGCAGGAAGTAAAGATGCAAGTAAAACGAGAAACAAACAGCGATAGCGATATTTAGGAACAAGGCCTAGGGATCATACTTTCACTAGTGGACACTCTCAACATTGATCACATAACAGAATAAATAGATAGATGCTAGACTCTACACCCTCTTGTTGGATGATGAACACCACTAACCGTGTAGGATTACACGAACCCTCAATGCCGGAGTTAACAAGCTCCACAATATTCAATGTTCATATTTAAATAACCTTAGAGTGCATAACGGATCAACATAACCAAACCAAGTACTAACATAGCATGCACACTCGTCACCTTCACGCTACGAAAGGAGGCATAAATCACATCAATACCATCATAGCAATAGTTAACTTCATAATCTACAAGAGATCACAATCATAGCCTACGCCAAGTACTACACGATGCACACACTCTGTCACCATTACACCGTGCGGGAGGAATAAACTACTTTAATAACATCACTAGAGTAGCACACGGATATATTGTGATACAAAACACATTGCAATCATAAAGCGATATAAATAAGCACTTCACTATGCCATTCATAACGGTGAATAAGTATTCTGTGAAATATAGCCTAAGAGACCCACACGGTGCACACACTCGTCACCTTTACACACGTGGGACAAGGAGTCTCCGGAGATCACATAAGTAAAATCCACTTGACTAGCATAATGACATCTAGATTACAAGCATCATCATATGAATCTCAATCATGTAAAGCAGCTCATGAGATTATTGTATTGAAGTACATAGGAGAGAGATTAACCACATAGCTACCGGTACAGCCCCGAGCCTCGATGGAGAACTACTCCCTCCTCATGGGAGACAGCAGCGTTGATGGAGATGGCGGTGGTGTCGATGGAGGAGCCTTCCGGGGCACTTCCCCGTCCCGGCGGCGTGCCGGAACAGAGACTCCTGTCCCCCAGATCTTGGCTTCTCGATGGCGGCGGCTCTGGAAGGTTTTCTCTGGTTTCGTCGAACGTGGTAGGGTTTTCGCGACGGAGACTTTAAGTAGGCGGAAGGGAAACGCGGGGGGCCACACGAGGGCCCCACACACCAGGGCCGCGCGGCCAGGGCCTGGGCCGCGCCGCCCTGTTGTGGCGGCGCCTCGTGGCCCCACTTCCTTTCCCCTCGGTCTTCTGGAAGCTTCGTGCAAAAATAGGACCCTGGGCGTTGATTTCGTCCAATTCCGAGAATATTTCCTTACTAGGATTTCTGAAACCAAAAACAGCAGAAAACAGCAACTGGCACTTCGGCATCTCGTCAGTAGGTTAGTTCCGGAAAACGCATAATAATGACATATAATGTGTATAAAACATGTAGGTATCATCAATAAAGTAGCATGGAACATAAGAAATTATAGATACGTTTGAGACGTATCAATCTCGACAACTTAATTGAAGTCCCCAAGAACACCACAAAGACCACAAAGAACACTAAGCCATCTAGCGTCCAAATACCCAAGAGGAACAAGCTCCGTGAACAAGCTCCTGAAGTGAATATGTCACGAACTTTCACCTCCACATATCACCGCGGAGAAGTCAAACCGATGCACCAAATGCAATGGCTAGAACACCACAAAGATGCTCAAGTCCTTCTCTCTCAATTTCCAACAAAGCTACAAAAGCTATTGAGGGAATAAGAGAGGAAGAATAAATAGGAGGAGGAACACCAAATTTCTCCAAGATCTAGATCTAGTTGATTTTCCTCACAAAGAGAGGAATTTGTTTGGTCAAGATGTAGATCTAGATCTCCTCTATCTTTTCCTCAAATATGAGCAAGAATCATGGAGGGATTAGAGGGAGAGCAAGATTCTCAAGGTCAATAATGGAGTAGAGAGAGTAGGAGAAGCAACCACTCAATGGGGAAGAATACCCCTTTTTATATGGGAGGAGGAGCACTAGCCGTTTGGAGAAAAAAACTCCATTTTCGCACCCGGCCGGACCTTCCGGGCTTGGCCGGATCAATATGGCCAGCCGGACTCGTACGGGCCAGCCCCGAACCCATTCCGGTGACTAATCTGAGAGCCGGGACCGCTTGGCCGGACCTTCCGGCCCGTGGCCGGACCAATCTGTCTGGCAGCGCAATGCACACCAAAAACGTCGCTATTTTCACATCGGGACTCCGAATTTGATGATCTTGGGCTCGTTGGAATCAAAACAAAGAATTTTACAAGATCATGCAGGAAAACATCATAGTCGAACCACGGAGTATAAGATCAAAAGGGGAAAGTTTTAACCTATCTATCATAGCTAAACCTGTAACACCTCCAATAAGGAAATTGCAACAACTTGAGTTAGAAAACTCGGATTTAGGTGAAACCAATTTAGTTGGAAAAAGGATGACAATAGCTACCAGAAAAAGAGAGAAAATCTTAATAACATGTGGGATAGATTTTTCCATGAATTTAGAGGTGAAACCTCTCAATACAAAGAAGCGGGAAAAACCCCAATATTGAAAACGCAACAAGTATTTCATGTGGACCCGTTTTCGATGAACTGCACATTCCACTTGAGCTCGATGATGACGATCTTGACCGTAACAAGATGAAACAACGTTCTTGATTGTGCTTGCTTGATGGAGATGAGGTCTTGCGGATTGCTCCCCCATACTCCACTATGGATGAGCTTGCACATTCCACTTGAGCTCGATGATGACGATCTTGACCGTAACAAGATGAAACGTTGTTCTTTATTGTGTTTGCTTGATGAAGATGAGGTCTTGCGGATTGCTCCCCCATACTCCACTACGGATGAGCTTCTTCTTCGGTGCAATTTCACATATCCATGAACACATATGAATGGCAAGCTTCAAGCATATGAGCTCTCCGAGTTGACTCATCTTGAACTTGCACCTCATTTCTTCGTATTGCAACCTTGAAGCCAACTCATGGTTCAAGTATTGCCTATGGACAACTCCTACACATATGACTCAATGCAAACATTAGTCCATAGGGATTGTCATTAATTACCAAAATCACACATGGGGGCTCTATGCACTTTCAATCTCCCCCATTTTGGTAATTGTTGACAATCTCTTTGAGAGGGTTTATATAAGGAATTTAAGCAACAAACAAGTTGAATAAATAGAGCAAACTCCCCCATAACATATGCACGTGTGAATGAACTTGAATTTTATTGCATATATTGGCAATCAAAGCCTAGTGGTGTTTCCTCTCAATATTCAACCAAGCAAGGCAACAAGATGCAAAGCATGAAAGGCGAATACTTTGGCACAAAGCAAGAAGCATAAAACATTCCCTAAACCCTCGAAAATTCTCCCCCATTGGCATCCATTGCCGAAATGGGCGAAAAATCTAGAGAGGTCAATATAGTGAGAATTCGTCCATAAGGTGTGCATTTCTCATATTGTGAGTGGAATCAAATGCATGTATCCAATGATGAATACTCGGAGGGATTCAAACTATATATAGGATCAAAGATTGCAAAAAGATAACAAAATCAAGAAGCTTCAACACATGAAGCAAGAAAACAAATGAACCAAAAATAAGAAACCAAATAAAGAGTAGATATTATGATAAGATCAAGTAGAGTGCTCTAAATAATATAAGGAATCTCCCCAAGGTTTGTGCACAAAGATAGACAATTTATATTGGAATATAGGTGCACAAACATGGTATCATCACTCCCATAATATCATTCAAAGCAAAAGATACCAAGTGAAATAAAATCTTATGATCACCGCAAAATAGTGCTTTAAATAAAATGAGCAAGCTCCCCACGGTACATGCATAAATTAGATTGTTGCATTTGAATACAATATATGCATAACATGGAATCATCACTTCCTCATTACCATTTAAACCACAAACAATTTCAAGAGACCATAGATAAGAAATTGAGCTTAACACTTGGAGCAAATTAATGGTTGAGCAACAAGTAAGAGACACCATAATAAAATGTTCAACCAAAAGGATATGTGAGAGGCATGGCCAAGCATATTATAAGACTAATACAAGGATGAGAAAATAGCATCATCATAGTCTTAAAAGAGTGATTTTGCTTAGCAAGATCAACAACACATAAAAATTAAATAAGATATCAAGTGGAAAATTATCATCTCTCATGTGTATAAGTTTCTCCAAGTAGACAATATCACAAAGATATTTATCAACAAAGAAACATGTACACACAAAATAGATACAAAATAATTGAAACATGATATCCAAAATGAAGTCATGCAGTATAGAAATAATATATTTGCTTAATAGCATGCCCAAAGGCTCAATTTTATCTCATTGTACATTAATGAACTTCAAACACAAACACATCAAAGATATCACAAATATCAACAAGGGAAAGAAGATAGTTGAGATGCTTTGAGAAAAGCAACAAGTATCACAACTAAAGGATACCAAAAGAAAGAACTCAATTTGCAATAAGCAGGTTTCATTAAGACATTTGTAAATAGAAAGATTCATGCCAAGATGCAACCACGAGGTTGGATACAATAAAAGTATGCATGAGAAGATACTTGTTACCAATATAGCATTGGTGTGGATGTAGTAGATATGAGTTCGTTGATCATCCTAGCTTGCCTCAAATAATCATTTAGTAACCACTTCTTACTTATGAATTTGGCAAGCATCCAATGCATCCTCATGTACCTAAAACAAATTTAAGTACTAAATGGTTTCCAAACTAATTGGGTCCAAAGTAGTTAGACACTAGAACATATAGGACAAACTCCACATAAATATGTGCATATTTATATGAAATTGAATTTCATGCACATCTTAGGCCATTTAGAATTTGTTAGAGTTTACCCTATATATTGGAACAAGAAAGCAAAGCATGTCATAGAATATACATATAGTAAATATGCATGTATGAGACTCTCAAGAACCAAACGGAAATACAATTTGGACGAGACACCAACTAATTAAATCAAGAACAATAGTTGTCCAAATTATATCAAAGAATCAAATCAACACAATATTGATTCCAAAGACTTATCTCATTACAAGAATCTAATTAAACCCAAAACAAGCAATGAGATGACCAACTCCCAAGCGAGCAAGGTTCCAACAAATAAACTAAACCCTCACACTTTTCATGATGCACAAGTACCGAAAAGAAAAGGTTTGTCTTCCAACATCAAATACTTGATAAAGATCAATAAATGAAAAGATAGGATCATAAAAGTAGCATTCTAACACAAATAGGGGAGCTCCCCCAAGATTAGTGCATTATTTAGGATTTTGTATTTGAATACAAAATGCACAAAAATGGGATCATCACTCTACCCTTATTTAATAAAATGCTAAGAAAGTTTAAGTACACAAATTATATCCATAAGATGCAAGTAAAACACATGGGAGTCAAATGAAAAACCATTTCATGGAAAGAAATGAAGCAATTAAACATAAGAGCCAATGTAAAGATGGTCAATAAATATCTACCTCATAATAGATTACCAATTATCCTAGGATAAGAGGTATTTGGGAAATATTTCCCGGTGGTAGTTTCCAAGTATCCAAGATCATCTTCACCCCAAATAGATCATATGGTAAAAGGTAAGATTTAAACATCATGCAAAGAGAGTTTCTTCATAGCTTCAATTAATTACACCACCATGCAAAGCAATAAATGGCATAACTTGAAGCACATGATTTCCCAAAAGGATATTGAGAGACACATTGTGGAAAACCATGCCAAGAAAAACTCTCACAAACAAGATCCATAATTATATTAGAAAAGAAGCCATTTAACAAATTTGGACTTGTTTAAGGAATACATGCCACATAGGAACGAGATAATTTACAATATCGATACTATGTGACATAACCTCAAATATACACATTTTTATAGCTTGTAAATGCACAAAGCATAATACTCCCCCATAATGTGATAGAGAATTTATTTTCACAAAGGAAACAAAGAACCAACTAGAGATAATTAATGGACATATAATTTGAATTTCTCATGAGGATGACATGCCACATAGAGACTAGATAAACTTGCAATATCAATTCTAAGTGGTGTTCCTCATGTACACACATTTTTAGGGTTGTGAGATTCCTAAATGTATAGCACTCTCCCATAATGGGATAGTCCATTAATCACTCACAAGAGCCATACAAGATACAAAAAAGATGAAATAGGCCCAAACACAAACACATATACATGGTGTGCAACCCAACATATATATAATTGATTTCTCAAGATAAGCAAGTAGGAAGCACAACATATACAAACACATGCTAGAAACAAAACTAACATATGCAAAGAGGCGGGTAACTTTCAATATAAATGAGTTGAGCACATGTTACCGAAAGGAGGAACATTGGATATATGATAGAAGCAAGATAACCAAAAGACTTGGCTTGAGATAATATAAATGATGAAGATCCCTTAATTCTTCATGATGTAGCCAAGTCTCCAATGCCCTCCAACATCACCTAATGATCAAGTTTTATCTTGTTGGTCCCCAACCAAGCTGGGTCCTAAGAGGTTAGTCACAATAGTTTTGGCAACCCAAATGGTTCTTTTCTTGACACCACTTTGAGCACCAACATATTTGGCAAACACATTGCCACCATCATCCTTGCGAAGAGAATAAACATCATTAATGATGATAGGGTTGGATGAGGTACCAATAGTGCAAAAGGAGGAGATGTGGCCCTTCTCACGACATATGTAGCAAGTTCTTCTCTTCTCCTTCTTCTCACTAGATTTCTCCACAATGGGAGCATTGGCTTTATTCTTTTTGGGAAGTGGCCTTTCTTCAACCCGAGGTTGGGCATGGCCTTGAACTTGAGGCCACGTCCCTTCTTGCTTCTCACTAAGAGGCTTCTTCTTCAATGGGCAAGATCTAACATGATGCCCTTCAATTTTGCACTTGAAGCAAGTAATCTTGGTCGGATCTTTGACTTGAACTTGGCCCTTCTTGTTCTTGGAGGTTTTGGACTTCTTCTTGTTGTTGGAGATAAATCCAAGTCCGCTCTTGTCATTGGGGGATTGTTGCACACTCAACATCTTGTCAAGTTTGCATTTCCCTTCATGATCCTTTTTCAAGTCTTTCTTCAAGGAAGTGACTTGAGCCTTGAGCTCTTTGATTTCCTCTACATGGTTAGTAACAACACAAATACCAGAGGAAGTAGAACTTCATTGTTACAGGAACAAGGCAAGGAGGATAATTCATCACAAGATTTTGCAATACTATGAGTAGATGAATTAGTAGGACTATCACATGGCAATATAGCATTTTGAGAAATAGTGCTAGTATCCACATGAGGCTCACAAGATGTTACCTTTGACATGATAGCCTCATGATCTAACTTTAGCTTCTCATGGGGACACTAGAAGTTCATCATGGGAGCTAGAGAGCTTTCCATGACTTTCTTCCAAAATCCCATACTTGCTAGTTAGTAATTCAAGTTGGGCCCTTAGCTCAACATTCTCCGTCAAAATGGATGCTTCACAAGATGTAGAGTTAGTAGCACAAGCATCATCATTAATAGCAATAGGAGAAGGCAAGTTGGCATGCTCTTTTAGATATGAAGCTTTAAGTTGCTCATGTGACTCGGTGAGTTTGGTGAGTGCACTCTCAATGACCCTAGAGCCATTTTTTAGTTTTTTTTTGACCGAATTACCGTAGGGGAAGCCCCTACGGTCTATATTTTATATTAATCAAAAGACATAGGTACAAAGTTATAGGGAAACATCAAGGGGGAAAGAAGTGAAAAGAAGAGTCTACATAAAAAGACATTTTATGAGAAAGAGTGAAGAACCCAAGCAACGAGAGGTTGCACCATGGCTTCCTTTACTCTATACTGATGAAGCATGAGATCACTCTGGAACCTGACCTTCCAACGAGCCATAGAAACATGCTGGTTCTTAAAAATAAGGTCATTTCGTTCTTTCCATAAATTCCAAGCTGCGCAAGTGAAGATTTCCATGAAGCATGGACCCATGAACATTGATCTAGCCAGTAGTAATCTGTTAGAGATGGAGAGAGAGTTGTCCCACTGAATCCCAACAGAACCCCAACATTCTTGTGCAAAAGAGCACTGGAAAAAAAGATGGTCTCGTATGCTATTTGTACACAAAACACATGTCGTGCCGCTCTCAACATGCCAGTTTTTCCGTTGCATAATGTCCTTTGTATTGAGCCTATCTTGGATCAGTAACCAAGCGAAAACACGCAGCTTTGGAAGGCACTTGGATCTCCATACTGAATTCAACGCCTTGTCTTGTGGCAGCCGTGCAAAAAGAAACTTGTAATATTTAGCTGAAGTATATTGATTCGAACCCCAAACAAACACCATGGAGTCATGGGTAGATGGATCGATGACTAAAATCTCCATAATCTGCTGCACTTGCTCTAGTTCTTCAAAGGCTTGGACTGAGAGAGGCAGTGAAAATAAGGAGGTAACATCTGGGCTGTGAGCAAAGTCTGCAACTGTGAGATCCTCATTCAGAGCATAGGAGAACAACCGTGGGAACTTATCACACAAATTTATTTCACACTGCCAAAAGTCTTTCCAAAATAGGGTCGAAGAACCATTACCAATCTGACTTTTACTGATGCTCCGATAATCTCCGACAAGACTAAAAACGTCCCTCCACCAGAAGGACCCTCTGCTAGCTTGAGCATGCGGAGCTCCTGGCGCATAAAGGGACCAAACGAGTTTAACCCACGGAATATCAGCATTGCTGTAAAACTTGTGCAGCTGCTTCAACAACAAGGCTTTATTTTGAATTTCCATATTTAATATTCCCAAACCACCTTGACGTTTTGGTCGACAGACCATGGACCATGCTGCCAGCGCATTCACCGAACTGGAGTCATCCTCCTTAGCCCAAAGGCAGTGCCGGCGTGATCGGTCGAAGATTTTTAGAATGGTTTTCTGAACCTTAAGAGAGCACAAAAAATGCAGCGGGAGCGAGGACAGAACTGAATTCACTAGTGTTAAACGGCCTCCATAGTCCAGAAAACGAGCACTAGCGTTGAGCCTCCTCTCAATCTGATCGACGATCGGTGTGAGGTCTTGAACTGTAGGCTTAGATGTACCAAGTGGAAGTCCAAGGTACGTAAAAGGAAGTGATCCCACTGCACAACCAAATGTGGTAGCTAGAAACTGAAGTAGTTCACTACTGACATTGACTGGGAGTAAACAAGACTTGGAGTAGTTGACCTTAAGCCCCGTGGCCGCAGCAAAAGATTGGAGTAAATCTTTCAAAGCAAGAAGCTGAACCGGACATGCTTGAAGTATTAGCAAGGTGTCGTCGGCGTATTGAACTATAGGAAAGTCTGAACCTGGAATAGGCAAAGGAGGAATAAGCTGTCCCAGCTGAGCAAGGTGGTTAACCATAGACTGAAGAAGGTCGGCACCCTCAACAAACAGAACCGGGGATAAGGGATCGCCTTGACGTACTCCACGTTTGCAAGGCAATTTTTTCCCGGGAACACCGTTGAGCAGAACTGAAGAAGAACCTGATGTAAGAAGGGCACGAATCATCCGAATCCATCTTTCGTCAAAGCCTTTGCACTGAAGAATTTTCAGTAAAGCTGCATGCTCAAGAGTATCGAAAGCCTTCGCGAAGTCGAGCTTTAAAATGACCACATCCTGCCCTGATTGCTTGCACTGATGAATGTACTCGTATGCCCAAGCGACACAGTCTTGAATTGTGCGTGATTTCAGAAAGCCATATTGGTTAGCGTGCACCATGGAAAGAATTCTGTTTTGCAGCCTATTTGCCAAAAGTTTGGTAAGTATCTTCAAACATGAATTAAGTAAAGAAATAGGGCGGTAATCATTTGGGCCTTCAGGAGCATGAACTTTCGGAATCAGTGTGATGAAGGCGTCGTTTATGCTTTGAAGGTTAACTGACCCTTCCCAAAATTCTTGACATAGTCTGTAGAAATCAAATCTGATTATCGGCCAGCAAGTTTTAATAAAGAGACCGGTGAACCCATCTGGTCCTGGGGCTTTGTCAGGAGGAAGCTCGGCCACAACTTGGTCAATCTCATCATGAGTGAAAGGGAATGATAAATCATCAAGGCCATCGATCACATGTAAATACTGAGAGAAGTCAAAAGAAGGATCAACCGGCAGTGAGGTACCCAACCGATCTCTGAAAGTCTGCCAAAGAATACCCGCTTTTTCATTATGCTCATATGCCACTGAACCATCACTTCTGACTAGAGACGAGATGACATTATTCCTAAACCTGATTGTCGCCATCGAATGAAAAAAGGATGTATTTTCGCTACCAAATTTAGCCCATTTGGCCGTACAACGCTGCTTCCAGTATACTTGCTTGCAAGACAGTAAATGCTGAAGTTTAGCTTTGACGATATTTCTGAAATTCCACTCTGTGATATGCAAAGATCTGAGTTCTTCGTAACCATCTAGCATTAGAATGATCTTGTTACAGTTTTCCACTAAATGATTGATGACAGAAAGACTAGAGCACCAATTCTTCAGACCCTTGCGTAGAAGCTTCAGTTTACCTGACAGACATTTAGCGCTGTCCCCTGGACAGTGAATAGCCCAAATACGAGAAACCACTTCCATAAATCCAGGCATTTTTATCCAGTGGTTTTCAAAACGGAAGACTTTGGCTTTTGGGATCATGGTGCCTATGGAGACAACACACGGAACATGATCGGATGTAGGGCGAGCTAGCGGATTTACCATCGTGTTAGGGAATTTTAGCGTCCAT
The DNA here is from genome assembly GCF_022539505.1 of Lolium rigidum. Taxonomy (NCBI): domain Eukaryota; kingdom Viridiplantae; phylum Streptophyta; class Magnoliopsida; order Poales; family Poaceae; genus Lolium; species Lolium rigidum. The sequence goes on from NC_061508.1 coordinate 99,558,267, forward strand.
GCCGGGGATGTAAAAAACCAGTCTAGCTGAACTAATAATGGGTTAGACTGCATATTACTCCACGTGTAAGCTCTGCCCTTGATCGGCAGCTCCACTAAGCCAAGGTAACTAATGACTTCGTTGAAAGTTGCGATGTCAGTTAAATTTGCTCCTGGACGGTTACGACTATCCGAGAAGCGGTAGAAATTGAAGTCCCCAACAAGAAGCCAAAGATCGTCATCAGAAATGTGCAGATGGAACATCCAGGCTACAAAGTTCTCTCGCTCCACCCCAGAACATGGACCATATATATTCACTAGCTTGAAGCAAACATCTGAGAAGGTGGATTTGAAATTCATGATAATACCAAAACTCTCCTGTAACTCAACCTGACCAATGAACAAGTTACTAGCCCAAAGAACAAGCAAGCCTCCCGAAGCACCCTCAGAAGTGATGAATGCAAACTGATCAAAGCGCCGAGGTGCAAATTTTCTTATGAAGGCTGAATCAAAGTCCCCTCTCTTGGTTTCTTGAAAACAGATGATAGAAGCCGAGCTCTCTTCTATTTTGTTTCGAATTAACGGCCATTTCAGATGATCATTCATACCACGGATATTCCAACTTAAGACATGCCAGACTCGATTACGATTTGCAGAATTCATGAAAGCAGAGTAAAAGGCTAAACCGCCTAAGCATCACGGCTAGCATTGAGACGCTCATCAGAGAGCTCTTCAAGATCGATGTGGCACTCCTCCACACCTAAGCGCTGCATTTCGGAGATCTGCAGCACCTCCGGCGCTGCTGACTTTGGTACCGAGGCCTTACGACGAGTGTCCGGGAGAGAGACGAACTTGTACCCTTCATTGTTGTTGCGAGTGCAACGGCGCACCAGAGACTCGACCTTCGGTGTGCTGACCTTGCGCGGGCGACCACGTGGGCGTGACGAAGAAGCCTGGCTGCCCTCCAGCAGGGGCGGCGCAGAGCTAGAAGAGGCATCGAAAGCATTGGGCGTCACATCAGACACCACCTCAGAGCTTGGTACGACCAGGTTCAGATCAAACTCATCACTTGGGGTGTCGAAACTATCCGTAGCCATCAGCCTCACAGCACCTGGAGTGACCAAAGACTCCATCTTCTCAGACTGAGCATCATGCATAACCGAGAGATCAGACTCAGATTCCATAAAACCCAGGTGCTCCATCGCAGTCGTGGCGGGTAACATAGGTACAACAGCGTCAGTTAAATTCTGGGTCGCCTGGGGCATAAACTCAACAAGCACCAGCCGGGAGAAAGGAGCTGGCTCATTCATACGTCCATACAAAAAGGAGTGCCACTCCATTTCACGAATGGCCCGGCTGGCCACCTCCAACAACTGGATACCAAGCAGCTGAGCCTCTGTTGGCAGAAATACCTCAGAACCGCTAGCTTCTAGTTCATGCCGCCCAACTATGATTTGATCCCTGTAATCACGAGATACGACTTTGCCAGCAGAAAAAACAACCTTAGGAGCCCAACGAAGCCGAGGTTGGGACGGAGAGCATGACACAGATCGGTGGCCCAGACAATTACACACAGAGCAAAACAATTTACCAGGACAGTTTCTTGATGAATGCTTCGAATTCAGGCAGAAAGAACAAGGTGAGACACTTAGCAAAGTCTGAACCTCCATTGTCTTGACGGATCGAGCAAAACCAGGACAGTTACCAGTAGAATGGCCCAATATCGAACATACGTGACAGAACGGCCCAGGGCAGTCCCCAACCAAGTGACCCAAAATATGGCAACTTGTGCAGCGTCCCAAGCTTTCAAAAATTTCCTTAGAAGTGGGAAGCCAACGCAAATTGAGGGAGACCATAATATCTTTGTCCAAGTAAGCAGCCTGTCTAAGATCTATAATATGTTCCAACAAATCCAGATCCTTGATCCTCGCAGAATAATCAGCTTTAAAATCTTTCCCAACGAAGCACGGCATGGAGGCTTTAGATGGAGGGGGAGCAATCGGGAAAGAAAACTTTCCAAAAGAAATGGAATTAGCCTTGATTTGATCAGATTCCACATGAGTCGGTATTGCCAAAGAAAAGGAGCCAATTTTAATAGAAGGGGCCACCGACAAATTGACCGGATAAACCGGATCCGAATTCAAACTGGACGACGAACTTCTGTCCACTGACGAACAAGCCGGAACTGCCACTGAATTTCTCTTGAGAACGTCCAGATTTGGGCGAATAGCCATGGGTTTTCCAGGGGAACCCGAACCATTATATGAATCTAACCAAACTGCAGCAGCCCTGTCAACACTGGACGAGACACAGGCCGAAAGATCTCCTCTATAGAGGCTGAAATGACACACAAAGTCAGGCCAAACACGATCTTTCAGACTGTAGATGAAATGACCCACCTGATTAGATGCCAGCGAAAACCGAAAGCGCCGATCAGAGAGCTTGAACACACGGAAACCAGCATGATCACCACCAATGCAGCACTGAAGCGCAATACCCACAGATTCTTCCGAAAGAGGGAACGCAGCAAACGAGAAAGCAACCACCAGAAAAAATTCCTTTGCGCGGGAGGAAGGGGAGAAGTGAACCGATGAACCGAAGCGGCGACGCACCTGATCCGCGAGCGCAAGGCCCGGGGAGAAATCCCAATGCAAGAGACCTTCCATGATCCCTAGAGGAGGAGGGCATCATGGAGCCATTTTTTAGTTGTTCAAAATCCACAAGGAGTTTAGCATTCACAAACACAAGCTTATCATTTTTTTATCTTTAGATCATTTGCCACTTCAAGATCTCTATCATGATTTTCCTTTATTCTAGACAATTCTAGAGAAAAGGTCTCCTCAAGAGATTCTTTGGTGGTTTGTTCTTCTTCAAGTTCATTCTTTAGAGAACCTATTTCATCGGCATACTCACGTTCAAGAACACCCATTTTTAATATGGTGTTCTCATGCATCTCAATAAGTTTTTGGCTCTCAATAGCACAAACTAAGATTTCAACAAATTTAGAGCAAGCAATTTTATTTTTGCGAAGAGCACGATGAACAACCTCACCCTTATCATGTAAAGAGGCAATCAATTCCTCTTCTTCTTCATGTACTTCATCTTCATCATTATGAGAAAGATTAGCTTCCGAGGTATGAGATACCGTAGAAGCTTTAGCCATAAGGCATACATGAGAAACTTGAGATGATGGAGAAGAAGAGCTATTTGAAGCTCCATTCAAGATCTTGTCATTGCCAATGGATTCTTCGGTTTCCTCTACATTGTTAGACACACAACAACTAGAGGAAATAGAAGCATTTATATTATGGAGAGAATAAATAGCAAGCATATCACCATGGCATTTAGATGAGCATTTAACACATGATATGCAAGGACTACCAACACAAGCATGTGAATCATTTATAGTGCTAGATGTGTTTAAGTCCAAAGAGAAAGCATTGCAATGAGATAGAGATGAAGGATCATCAAGAATTGGATCACCCTCAACATTGCAATGGTCATCACCACTCACCTTGGCATTTCCTTGTGTTTTGAAACACAATGGTGAAGTGGATGAAAGTTCATCACGGCCGGAAGTTGAGGGAATACAATCATCCTCAATAATGTTGGACACATCATATTTATCTTGAAGCTTTGTCCATAAATCATGAGCGCTCCGGAAAGGCAAGATTGCAAGAATATCTACATTTCTCAAAGCATGAAAAAGCACGTTAGAAGCTTGAGCATTGAGATATAAATTTTTCTCATCCTCTAAAGATAGATTTTGGGAATCCATCGGAGGAGAAAAACCTATATCCACAATTCGCTCCATATGAGGGTCAATGGCCCGAAAATGACTAAGCATGCGAATTTTCCAAATGTCAGAATTTGTGCCATCGAATATAAAAGTGTGATCATGCACTAAATCTATAGCCGACATCCTTACTCTCAAGGCGGTAAAGCCAATAGTGAGAGACCAGGCTCTAATACCAATTGAAAGGACACGGATGCCGCCTAGAGGGGGGTGAATAGGCGGTTTAAAACTTTTACGAATATGGCTTAACAAATGCGGAATAAAACTAGGGTTTAATTTGTCAAGCACAAAACCTATATAACTAGGGTCCAGCTATGTGCACCAACGACTTATGCTAAGAAATTCAAGCAACTATGTGATAGCAAGATATATATCTTCAAGCACGAAGGCTATCACAAAGTAAAGTGCATAAGTAAAGAGCTCAGGTACAGGAATAACCGAAGTGACGCGGAGACAACGATGTATCCCAAAGTTCACACTCTTGCGAGTGCTACTCTCCGTTGGAGCGGTGTGGAGGACAAGTCACTCCAAACGCACGAGAGCCGCCGTATTCTCCTCGAGAATTCCCACCAAAAGAAATGTCCTCGATCCACTATGGAACCTTAGGGTGGTCACCTAACCCGCACAAAGCTTGGGGCTATCTCCACAACTTAATTGGAGGCTCCCAATAAATCGCCACAAAGGCCTTGCCCTTGAAGAATCTCCACAACTTAATTGAAGTCCCCAAGAACACCACAAAGACCACAAAGACCACTAAGCCGTCTAGGGTTCAAAGACCCAAGAGGAACAAGCTCTGGGAACAAGCTCCCGAAGTGAATATCTCACGAACTTTCACCTCCACGTATCACCGCGGAGAAGTCAAATCGATGCACCAAATGCAATGGCTAGAACACCACAAAGATGATCAAGTCCTTCTCTCTCAATTTTCAACAAAGCTATGAAAGATATTGGGGGAATAAGAGAGGAAGAACAAATAGGAGGAGGAACACCAAATTTCTCCAAGATCTAGATCTAGTGGATTTCCCTAACAAAGAGAGGAATTTGTTTGGTCAAGATGTAGATCTAGATCTCCTCTATCTTTTCCTCAAATATGAGCAAGAATCATGGAGGGATTAGAGGGAGAGGAAGCTTCTCAAGGTCAACAATGGAGTAGAGAGAGTAGGATAAGCAACCACTCAATGGGGAAGAAGACCCCTTTTTATATGGGAGGAGGAGCACTAGCCGTTTGGAGAAAAAAGCTCCATTTTCGCACCCGGCCGGACCTTCCGGGCTTGGCCGGACCAATCTGACCAGTCGGACTTGTCCAGGCCGGCCCCGAACCCATTATGGTGACTAATCTGAGAGCCGGGACCGCTTGGCTGGACTGGTCCGGCCTGTGGCCGGACTAATCTGGCTGGCAGCACACTGCACACCAAAAACGTCGCCATTTTCACATCGGGTCTCTGAATTTGATGATCTTGGGCTCGTTGGAATCACAACGAAGATTTCTACAAGATCATGCAGGGTAACATCACAGTCCAACCACGGAGTATAAGATCAATAGGGGAAAGTTTTAACCAATCTATAAGAGCTAAACCGGTAACACCTCCAATAAGGAAATTGCAACAACTTGAGTTAGAAAACTCGGATTTAGGTAAAACCAATTTAGTTGGAAAAAGGATGACAAGAGCTACCCCACAAAAGTGAAAATATTAATAAAATGTGGGATAGATTTTTCCATGAATTTAGAGGTGAAACCTCTAAATACAAAAAAGCGGGAAAAACTCCAATATGGAAAACGCAACAAGTATTTCATGTGGAATCCGTTTTCGATGAACTAGAGCTTGTAATTAGAATAAGCACAAGCTCTAAAACACCGTATGGATAAGATACAAATAACAACCAAGAAAGATGATGCAGGGATGCAAAGGTTTGAACTCTCTCCGAACAATGCGATCAAGTTACTCACTCGAGAGCCCCTTGATAGTGCGGAAACTAACCTATAACCCGGTATCCCAACTAAACCACAAGACCGGTAAGAAAGAAACCCTATAAAGATAAACCCTTAACCTTGCACATTTCACTTGAGCTCGATGTGACGATCTTGACCGTAACAAGATGAAATGATGTTCTTGATTGTGCTTGCTTGATGGAGATGGGGTCTTGCGGATTGCTCCCCCATACTCCACTATGGATGAGCTTGCACATTCCACTTGAGCTCGATGATGACGATCTTGACCGTAACAAGTTGAAATGCCGTTCTTGATTATGCTTGCTTCATGAAGATGAGGTCTTGCGGATTGCTCCGCCATACTCCACTATGGATGAGCTTCTTCTTCGGTGCAATTTCACATATCCATGAACACATATGAATGGCAAGCTTCAAGCATGTGAGCTCTCCGAGTTGACTCATCTTGAACTTGCACCTCATTTCTTCGTATTGCAACCTTGAAGCCAACTCATGGTTCAAGAATTGCCTATGGACAACTCCTACACATATGACTCAATGCAAACATTAGTCCACAGGGATTGTCATTAATTACCAAAACCACACATGGGGGCTCTATGCACTTTCAGCTGCTGCTGCCTGTTGCGCTTGCTATGCTATCTTGATGCCATGCCTAAGCCTACTGCAGCCATGCTCATTCTTGTCTAAGGCTGTTGTTGCTATGATCATGCTTGTTTGATCCTAGTGGATGACTGTGCTAGTCCTATTCTTCATGTTCATACTCCTAAACTGCTTAATTGATTACTGGTGGCCTTTGATGTTGGCAGTGGCTAACAATCCTGACACTTGTGGTGCCTGTGATGATCTCCTGTGACTTGTACATGATCCAATTGATCCCTTAGGATCAATTCATGCTAGTGGCTAGGTTGCAGGTTCAATTCTTGGATAATTTGTATGCTTGCCCTAGCTACTGTAGTGGTTTAAGCCTGCTCTAGCTGCTACCCATGTGTTGGTGAGCTGTTGTTGCTCTTCATAGCACATTGAACATGATTCAATGGCTAGGATGCCTTTGGTCATCCCACTGGTTGCCTCTCAGTGATGCTATTGCTTATCAAGTGATGGATTATCTTGTATTCATGCCTTTATGAATTATTTGTGTATGAACTGCTTATGCAGTGTTGATTATATGCAGGGATTTGTATGAAATGATCTCTCCAATGTCAATTGGAAGATATAAAAAGTCTGAATCCATCCTGGATAATGATGATTTATAAATTTTTATTACTGGATGGCTTGTGGTTGATGTGACCATAGTAGACAGCTACTGCTTCGGTTGCTCTCACTGTTGGATCATTTCTTGTTGGTTAAACTCATTATTTCTTGCACAGTAGGGTATCATAATCATATGAATGCCACTGTGACTTGCATGTGAAGAAAATATGCATAATCTGATGGTTTAATTGACTAGGAATAGCTAGGTGGTCTCTGTAGCCTCTAGTATCTATGTACTACTCTACTGATTTGCTATATGTGCATCTATATTTATCTATTCGCATAAGAATAGCTTCTAGATAGTATTTGGATCTAGCTGCTCACTTTCTGCCAGCAACTCTTGGTCAAAACCAAGTGATGTTATCCCCTCATGAGCATCTGCTCATGTTGTGTGACATGTTAAGAGATGGATTGGATCCACTGGATCCACTCCAGGTATAAGTTATACCTTGTTTCAGCTCCTAGATAATCATGTTTGGTTGCTGTTGAGCTTTGCTTGATGGTTTTGGTTACTTGTCCTTCTCCTCCTTGCTCCTGGATGATCTTGCTTATGTTTCCATGTCTCTGGTTGGTTTTGGTTGGTTGGTTTGGAGAACTGGAGGGTTTCTAAGGTTTGATTTGGTGTTCTTGAGCAAGAACGGATATGAATTGCTACTGTTCACTGCTAGCTGTTGGTTGATGTTGATCTGATCGACTGGATTGATCACTCCAGGTGGTTCTACCTATTTACACTCCCTGGTGATTCTTCCTTACCTTGACACATAGGCATGTGCACTTTGGTGGCTATGCCCTGGTTGCCTGGGTGTTGCTCATGCACAACAGCTTGTAAGTTGTGTATGTGCTTGGGATGGTAACTTGTGCCCATCATTACCCTAACTTTGGTCTGCTAATGCCTATCTCACTCCTGGCATGGTTTTAGACATTGGTAAGTGGCCTTGACACCTGTATTTCACACTCTGGCTAGTTTTCATGTCTATGCAGGTTTGAAGCTCCATTTGATCCATGGACAAGTAGATCAAGACTAGTAGTTTAGGATTTTTGTTTATAGAACAATACTTGTAATCTTATTTTATTTTCTTTATTATATTGCTCATTCTTGTATATTGAATATTATAAAGACAATGTAATTGTGTGTGTATGATCAATAAAGCTCAAGGTTTTGTCTATGAGATTTTATGTAAATTTGTTATTCACTTATGAATTATTTGTGTAAGTGTGATGTTGTTTTGAACTATGAATTCATAATTCATTTATATGTTGATTACTTTATACTTCTTTTGTTTGAATTCAAATTTGAAATGCCAAATCAAATATTCTTCCAAAACTCTATGTTTCAAAAGAGGTCATGTAGAAATTCATAACACTCACATTGCTCTAATCCTAATAGCAACGAGAGAGAAACCTCAATCCCTCTTAGGTTTTATGCAATAAGGCGCCAAAATTTCCCCCGTTTTGCGATGAAATGCACATCCCATTTCTAATCTACCCTTTGTTGGTCCTATGTTCTGGGATATTACACGTGGCCGTGGCGTTTCAAAGATGAGCGCGACATCGAGCTCGCGCGTTCGTCCGGTCGCGATGCCGACCGCTTCAAGCACATTGGCCGCCGGGCCTTGTGGCAAGGCCGCAACGTCGACACGGCGCTGACGGAGTACGGCTACCGCCCGTGCATCCACGGCGTCGAAACCATGCGCGTGCCGCTCTACTACCCCCAGGCACAAAGCATGGGGATGGAGGCGCCGCTACTACGGAGGCCGCCAGCAAAGACGACATCGAGGCACTCGCCTCCGGTTCGTCGAGCGCTGGTGGCCGCACACCTCCTTCGGGTAGAGATGCTCTAACTGAAGGTTATTTTGACGGAGATGCTCTAACCGATGGTTATTTTACATGTACATCATATATTGAAGATGCTCTAAGAGAATCTCCACTCGCGTCCCCCAAAAGGTCTTTGGGGCGCTCCGGGCATAGTTTCGGCCCAAGTCGCGCGCCCCAAAGCCTCCTTCCGCCCGGCGCGGCCCAATACGGTGTCCGGCGCCCTAGGTCCGTTCCCGCTTCACAGGGAATGCTCCGAGCGTGCCAGACAGAGCGAGAAGTGAGGCGGGGAGTGGCGGGCCCGACGCGTCATTGACATGAAAGTCTAAAACCCGTCGCCTACCTCAGGTCAAGTGACGTTAATGGCGCCCAAGCTTTCCCATGTGACGCAGTGAAGCGTTCATCGCGCATGGCCGCGAAACCATCCGCGCCGGCGTTTATTGCGGCCAACGCCCCGCTGCCGCCTCGCCTGCCGCCATTGTACAATAAAGAGCGCCCTCCTTCATTCTCGTCGCTTCCACATTCCAATCTCCCCGCGCCTCCTTCCTTCCTCTCGCCACGTTCCAATGTCGTCCTCTCGCAAGAATATCCTCGACACGAACGGCTTCGGGCGCGGCAGCCTCACGATGGCGGAGGCGTGGGCGCTGTACCGCGCGCGGTAGCCTATCCCACCGGACATGCGCCTGCCAAGCAGCGGCGGCTGGAGGCTGGCCGTCAACAGGATCGGCGTCCCTCGGCCGCCGTTGTCGGGTACCGATCTTTGCCGGGACGCGATCAGAACCCAGCGCGCGTGCCTCAGCACCGACGAGTGCGCCGACCCCACCTGGGCCCCAACCGGCAAGGATGACTGGTGGGCAGACTTCTTCCAGTACGACGCCGACATGAACATCACCGACGGCCTCGTCGGCCGGAGGAACACGTGGAACAAGGAGGGGCACGTCCTTTTCTGGGGCGTTCCCGGGCGCACCCTCTCGGCCGTTGTCGACATCATCCACAACAGCGCCCCAAGGTTAGAGATGCCACCTTCTCCGCTACGATCTCCTCCGGCTTCAGCGCGCTGGCAGCCAAGGAGGACGTACTCGTCATCCTCGAACTCTCCTTACTCGGGGTCGGCGCGGTCGGCGCCTTCCGCGCACCGCGCTACAACGTGCAGAAAGGTCGGAGCCTGAGTACGCGACGCCTCCCACGATTCGGAGGCGTGGTAGCAGCAGCATTACCATCCGCAAACCAGCGCGGTAGCAGCAGAGGCGCGCCGGCGGCGCCCTCCTCGTTTCGAAGCCGGAGGTGAAGGAGGAGGACGACGACGAGGAAGCCGTGAAGGCCGTGCGGATGGTGGAGTACGAGCGGCGGCAACGCCTCATCGCCAACAGCGACGACCCTGAGGACTGCCCAGGGTTGCACGCGACGTTCATGGCGTCCTTGAACGACAAGGTCGTCTGGAGTGCATATGAGCACACGCTGTAGGTGGCTATTAT
>NC_061508.1:99568626-99603549 GCF_022539505.1 Lolium rigidum
TTCTCTTTTTTTCTTTTTTCGTTTTTAATTTTCTATTTTGTATTTCTTTCCAATTTGAATCTGATTTGAATTCCTAATTCATTTGCAGGTTTCTGAGTGGGTTGAATTTGATTAAGTTGTAGAACAATGATTATTACACCATTCCTTCTATTTAGAACAAGGGTTTTATTTTTGGAGTGTATTCCATATTTTTAGGCTTATTCAAAATATCAATTACTCATGAATTTAGGCCCTCATTTGGATTTCACACCACTTTTGTGAATCAATTTATTTGGAATTAATAGAGTTGATAATCTCAACTCAAAGTATTCCAGAGTTAGTTATTAGGAGTTGGTTTCTATTTGAGAAATTGGTTGTTCACATATGATTTTATGTGAGCATTAAATCTATTAGGGTTTTATGATTTCCATTACAAGCCCCTTGTAAAGCTAACACTATTATTATCATTGAAAGGATCTAGGGTAGGTATTGTTCCATCATGGTTGTTCTTGGTTCCCAAGATAATTAGTTGATCACTACACATATGGTTTAATTATAGAACTTAGCATTGGATGTTTCTTATGCTTTATAATTGAAACATTGGATTTAATTAATAAACCATTAGGGTTCTAATGATATTTCCCTAGTGGCAATTGGTTTGAATCTCAATTATGGCATGGGTTTGTATTATGATCACCATAGTGATACATAAACTAGGGTTGAGATTTAATTCTAGTTTATAGAGATGGGGTGTCTCCATATTGCATGTGCTAGGGTTTAATCTCCCCTAACCATGGTAAGGTGTTTACTTGCTTAATATTTCATGTGCTTCCCTAATTACTAAAGATTTGAGAATTGGTTTTATCTTCTACCAATTAACTTCTTTTATTACCCCCAACTTATCATTAAATTAACTACATTGATTTAAGTTCTTTTTATAGTTAACTTTGGTCACATGGATGTATGTTTTCTCACTACATAAAGTATAGTGTTTAACTCTAAGGTTCTCTTGGGTTCCTTAATTTAGGAAATATAGATATGGTAGGATTCTAATTGGGAGCACCAAGTGGTTCACAAGTAAAGGTGGGGATATAAGTCTAGGGTTACTTACTAATGATTTCCCCATGGTTTCATGTGGTGAATGATATCTACTTATCCTATTAGGGTTTATCTTATCCTCACAAATCTCAAGAGCATGATCATGGTTAGACATGATCAACTTGTTCTTGATATCATCTCCTCAAGTTCTTAGGTTTTATGATCATCATTCAATTTATAATGTTCAAGGTTGGGCTTCCTAAAGTATTTCTAATGGAAGGGTTTCACTTCCATGATCAAGTGTTGTCTTGATTAACTAAACATAATATCTCCCTTATATTCAAGTGTTGCCTCAATTATCTTGAGTGTAACTCTATAGCTTGAGTTCTCTCATACATGAATGGTTTATTCTAGGGTTTATGGTGTACTCCTAATACTCTTGTTCAATGGTTGGCTTTTATTCTTAAGTAGATAAAACTAGAATTGATATGAATAGTCTCTCTCAATTGGGAATGTCTTGAACAATATCCCAAGATTGTGTTCTTGAGATGAGGTTTGAATACTTGGATGTATATCCAAGGTTTATCTCAAGGTTTGTTATTGCCTCTCTAATAATTATTATAGAACTCTCACCTCTCTAGGTTTGATGTGTAATAACTTGGAATGGAGAAGAATATCTATTTCTCGGAGTGGATCTTCTTGTTATAATTCCAATGTTGAAGTGGAATGAATACCATGAGGTTTCATGGTAGGATTAAGGATTAGTTTTAAGACATGGAGAAGATAATCAAGAATGTTTTCTCCATTTTATTGTTACTTGGTTTGTACTTAAACAGATGTTCTTATGTTATGGCAAGGGTTACCATATTATGATCTTTAATAAGATCAAGTAATGAATCCTTGAGTAAAGTGTTGTTGTGTTAGTTTTAATTCCATTTGATCTAACCCCTTAGATCAAATCATCTCTACCCAAAACAAGGTTTTTCCAATGTCACATTGAGGTTTATAGCGCTTGACTTGATGAGCTACTTCAATTCCACCAAGGTCAAGTGAAACTTCGATTCATCGTGGATCTGTTTTACTTTAAAGCGCGAAAATTCCCCAGATTTTCTATGCATGAATGCAATGCACACATCTGTTTCCTCTATTTTTGTAACCCCATTACCTGGGATATTACAGTCGCTGTGGTGGAGCCCGTTGCTAATGTGAGCTTGCTCCATTGGCCCCGCCTCGACGGAAGACACGAGGGGTCGAGCAGAAGGAGGAACAGGGGTAAGGGCGAAGGAACGATGCCAAAGAATGAGCCTAGGGGCATGTGGGGTTGAACCCTAGTGGAGAGGGAGAAACATTGCACAAGGGCATCTGCAGCGACAAGACGCAAACTTACCAAAAGCGTTTGTTTCCGTTAACGCGGTAAAAAAAATGGGTCTGCCCCAGGTCAGCTACCAGTCCGACCGGACGACTTCACCGACGAGGAGGCGACAAGGCTCGCAATTTTGATGTCCCATCAGCCCAACCCATCGTGGCCACAACCAAGCTATACTAGTGACTAGCGTGTTCATACCAGCAGGGTCTTAGGATGGCCTTGGAGGCCTCAGCCCCACCGTCCGCGCCCACGCTGGCTGCACCTCCGGTAGACACTCCTATTCCGGCTGCGGTGATCACCATGGATGCGCCGGCGCCCAACTGATATTGAGAGATGCCCGTATTCGTCGACTTAACCAAACTTTCCGATGTGACGAGTAGTGGGCTAGGGTTTTTGGTACTTGGAGTATCATTTGTTTGCATTTTCTTATTTATGTTATCTACGTATTGTCTCAACCCTTGCCTCTGCTTGAAACATATGAAAAGCGACTAGGGATCAGGCGACTGAGACTTACTAAATCTCATTCAGCTGACCTCATGCTGACTTGGCCTTTGCTTATTGTTTTAATATCTGGCTGTGAAGATCAAATTGCCTAGAACTGCTAGCAGTTAACATTTTTTAATGTGTGAGGTCCATGATTTTCTCGCATAAAAAGTATAAAAGCTTTGCTCTCCCATCTTTCGTTGGAAAATGAAACAAATAAATGGCTCAACCTATATGTAAGTGAAAAATGCTTAGTTGCCAACACAACTGAAAAACTCTTAGTTGCAAGACATGTGTAACTAGAATAATCTTAGTTGAAACTTACATACAACTGTGTTTCAACTAAAAAATTACATGTTAGACACATATGCAACAAGAAAATCTCAGTTATAACCCACATACAACTGGAAAAAAATCTCAGTTACGATCCACCTGCAACTGGAAACTCTCAATTGCGGTCCACATGAAACCGGAAATATAATCTAGTTTCGACCCACATACAACTGGAAAAATCTCAAATCTCAGTTACGGTGTGAAATAAAACCTTATTTCGGAACGGAGACTTTGAGCCTACGATTTTCAGCTGTGCCCGCTTTGAATTTTGAAACACCATGTTGGCTCAACTGAACAACAACTTTGTTTCAAGGTAAGAGCATCTCCACTCGTGACCCCATACGACGTCCGACGCATGGCCGTGTGGGGTGTGCCGGCTGCACATCACAAATTGGGGGCCACTGGCTCCCAGCCGCAGCCCCTAAACGCGGCCCCCAAATCACAAATTCAAACATTGCAATAAACGCCGATCACATTATTTTCACACGCACAAACTGATCACGTAGTTTTGACGATCACGTCGTCGCAAATCGCACCAAATCAATGTCTAGCGAACCAAGAAAAGGAGGTGTGCAGGCCAGCCGATATTACATAGCCGAGGGAATTAGAGATCGTCCACTAGGGAATCGGGCACGACGATGGTTAGCCGTCGGGTGGGGAACAACATATTTCTTCGGCATAGTGGGACGGTGGTGCGAGGAGGACGTCTGGTCTAGTAGGGGGAGGAAATGGTGGGATTGCGCGGCGGGGGAGAGGGACACGGGGTGATGTTGGCGTCAAAATGGCGGGAGGGAAATTGTTTTGTGGGAAACTCCAGCCTTTACGCGGACAAGGCTGGTTCGCACTCACTTTAAACGCCATCCTACACCCCTGGTAGCTTCCCTACCGATCGGGTTCGTCCTAGGCGTGGCGTATTAAATCTTCTCGCACGCTAGAGCGGAATCTAATTTGGGGGACGCGGCTGGGCGATTTTTTTTACGCCGACGCCTCTATTTTCGGTTTGTGGGGCTAGGGAACGACTGGAGATGTTCTAAGAGCATCTCCACCGGCACGCCCCATAGCAGTTCCGATAGCGTTTTGGGGGCCGAGAGCGAAAATAGGCTCACACCGGCGTGCCCCAAACAGCACCGGCGCTTTTTCGAGCCCAATAGAAGCGTCGGCAACCCCGTGCCGGCCCCTTGGCAAAGGGCGCGCCGGCGCCTCTCGAGGCGGAAAATTTTGGGCGTGGGAGCCGCTGGTCAGCCACACATCCCAAAATTCGGCGCCAGCGGGGAGTGACAGGGCCGACGCGTCAGTGGCACATTCAATTTTAACCTAACCGTCACCTACCTCGCGACGGAAGTTATTGGCGCGCAGCGGCGGTGCAGTTTCCGCAGACGCGCAACGAACCGTCTCGTCGCGCCTAGCTCTCCATGCCCGTGTTAATGAGCGCCACCGCTCCCCCACCTCCCTCGTGATGAGGACATCCCTATGACACTACTACCTCCGTCATTGCAAGATGAAGATGATGTTGCTGTGAAGCTCAAGTCCAATGAAGTCAGGATTGGACCCATTACAAGGGCTCGTGCGAAGCTACTCAAACAACATGTGAACTTGTTCCTAAGTGATACTTTGATCGATGAGAACTTTATACTGCCTAAGTCCTATTACTTATGTATGATCAGGTATGAAGAGGGAGCAATCATCGCACGAGGAGAAGAGGAGCAGCTGGACGTAAAGCTGGACATGGAGCTGGACATGAAGCTGGACATGAAGACATCCCATGGATGCGCGAGGGAGGAGCGGGAGGCATGCGCGAGGGAGGAAGAAGAAGTTGTCCAGGCCGGTGCCAGGCCCGGTCCGACCGGCCGCCACGCCGGCCGACCCGGTCACAGGCCTGGTCCAACCAGCCTGTGATACAATGTAATTGTGTGGGAACCGGCTCAACCCTCCAAGGGGTGGCCTATCACATATATATATGGGTGTGTCATACAAGAGTACATAGGTACAATATACAGAAGCTATACATAGTCTAACACCCTCCCTCAATCTTAGCCACTTCCTAGAGAATCGAGAAGGGTAAGATTGCGCCTACATGCCTCAAACTGTGGCAAAGGCAACGGTTTAGTGAAGATGTCGACAAGTTGATCTTTCGAAGAGATGAACCCGATCCGAAGTTGCTTCGTGACACACGTTCCCGTACAAAGTGATAATCAACTTCAATGTGTTTCATTCGTGCATGGAATACCGGATTAGCAGAAAGGTATGTAGCACCGATGTTATCACACCAAAGTATAGCAGGCTGTGATTGGGGTATACCCAATTCCTGAAGCAAAGACTGCACCCATATTACTTCTGCAGTAGCGTCACCAACCGCCTTATACTCAGCTTCAGTACTGCTGCGAGAAACAGTCGCCTGCTTGCGAGCACTCCAGGCGATCAAAGTAGAGCCATAGAATACCGCATAGCCCCCCGTGGATCGCCTGTCATCCGGACTGCCAGCCCAGTCCGCATCAGAGAAGGCCGAAAGAACCCCAGAGGGATGAGGCCGTATGTGAAGGCCATAAGACACCGTGAGTCTGATATAGCGCAAAATTCGCTTAACAGCAGACCAATGGGTGTCACGAGGCGCCTGTAAATACTGACAAACTCGGTTGACAGCAAAAGAAATATCTGGTCTCGTAATCGTCAAGTCATCGGAGACCACCAACAATGCTCCTATAGTCCGTAGCATCCGTGAGAGGATAACAGCTCACCATCAACAGCCGTAATTTTGTCAGTGGTAGACATGGGTGTAGTCGCCGTTTTGCACTTAAGCATCCCAGCCCGCTGAAGCAATTCCAAGGAGTACTTCTTTTGTGTCATAAGTAGGCCAGTAGCACTAGAAGAAACCTCAACACCAAGAAAGTAATGAAGTTTACCAAGATCTTTGACAGCAAAATCAGCACCAAGAGAACGAACAAGGGCATCAGCAGCCACCGGAGATGAACTGACTAGAATAATATCATCCACATAGACCAGTAGGTACATAGTGACCTCGGGCTTCTGAAGGAGAAATAAAGAGGAGTCAGCTGTAGACGGCGCAAAACCATGAGCACGAAGGGCGGTCGCAAGACGAGCATGCCAGGCACGAGGAGCTTGCTTCAAACCATATAGTGCTTTGGTGAGACGACAGATATAATCTGGATGATCAGGGTCAGCAAAACCAGGTGGCTGGCGCATATAAACCTCTTCCTCCAGAACTCCATGAAGAAAGGCATTCTGCACATCCAACTGACGAAGAGACCAACCACGAGTCACAGCAATAGACAGAAGCAACCTGATGGTGGTAGGCTTGACCACGGGACTGAAGGTATCTTCATAGTCAAGACCATAACGCTGACGAAAACCCCTGGCAACAAGGCGCGCTTTGTAGCGCTCAATCGATCCATCAGAGTGTTTCTTCACTTTAAAAACCCATTTGGAGTCAATAATGTTGACCCGCGGCGGTGGAGGAACAAGAGTCCACGTCTCGTTGCGAAGAAGAGCATGATATTCTTGTTCCATAGCCTGTCGCCAATGTGGAATACCCATAGCAGCCTGATATGTCCGAGGTTCAGAAGACGGATCCGCAATGGCGGCAGCCATACATGCAGCATACCACGCAACTGTGCCATCAGTGCGCTCCAGAGGACGGTAAATGCCACTGCGACTGCGTGTGTGAGGACGGAGAACAGGAGCCGTCGACGTCGATGGTGCATCCGAAGAGGACCCAGCGGGCAAGGGGCTGGGCGATGCATCAGCGGATGGTGTCGGTGAAGCACCAGGGGAGCTGTCCGGCGAAGGGGACAGCCCAGGAGACGCGGATGGCGTCGGAGACCGCGGAGAGACCGCGGGTGGCGAGGACGAGCCAGTGCCAGGGAACGGCGCACTCGGCGACAGGGGCCGAGGCGACGCAGCAGGCGTGACAGGCTGGGGCGAAGGCCCAGCACCAGGCGAGGACGCGCGCGGCGTCGAGGGGGCGTCATCTGCAGGGACACGCGATCCCACGCCATGCATGGGCGGGTCGACGTGGGCAGCTGGCGGTGGAAAGGGAGCTGAGTCCCGGTGTGCATGGGCACGCGGCCCCATGCCATGCACGGGCCGATCGTCGTGAGAGGCCGGGGGCGTGTCCAAGGGAGGTTCCGTCGCCTCCAAAATTTCCAAGCGAGCCCCACGTCCGGTTCCTGCACCATGGTTAGGCAACAATACAGGAGAGTATGCAACATCATCAAATTGGTCAGAGGCAATAGAGGATGAATGCAGTGATGGTGGATCGGTAGTGGACACAGGGAGTGTAGAAAACGGAAAGACATGCTCATCAAAGACGACATCCCGGGATATGTACACACGGTTAGTGGGAACATGAAGGCATTTGTACCCTTTGTGAAGGGAACTATAGCCAAGGAAGACACACTTTTTAGACCTAAATTCCAGCTTGCGTTTGTTGTAAGGGCGCAAATGAGGCCAGCAGGCACACCCAAACACTTTGAAGAATGTATAGTCAGGCTGTTCATTAAGCAAAAGTTCGAGAGGAGTCTTCATATTAAGAACACGAGTGGGAGTACGATTAATGAGAAAACATGCAGTGGTGAAGGCATCACTCCAAAACCGAAAGGGA
Source organism: Lolium rigidum (assembly GCF_022539505.1). Taxonomy (NCBI): domain Eukaryota; kingdom Viridiplantae; phylum Streptophyta; class Magnoliopsida; order Poales; family Poaceae; genus Lolium; species Lolium rigidum. The sequence goes on from NC_061508.1 coordinate 99,576,444, forward strand.
ACCGATGCATGGGCCAAAAGAGTAAGACCAGTTTCGACTATGTGACGATGCTTACGTTCGACAGAACCATTTTGCTGATGTGTATGTGGACATGCTAAACGATGCGCGATCCCAAGCGACTGAAAGAAGGAGTTAAGGTTGCGGTACTCGCCACCCCAATCCGATCGGACATGAACAATCTTGTGCTTGAGAAGGCGTTCAACATGTTTCGGAACTGAACAAATATATCAAAAACATCAGATTTACGCTTAATAAGATAAAGCCAAGTGAAACGACTGTAAGCATCAACGAAACTGACATAATAATTATGACCACTGATGGAGGTTTGGGCAGGACCCCATACATCTGAAAAAACAAGTTCTAGAGGATGTGTCACCTCACGACTAGACTCTGAAAAAGGAAGTTGATGACTCTTCCCTTGCTGACAAGCATCACACACTACTACATCTTTATTACTAGGAATGCTAGGAAGCTCATGACGACGCAACACATGACGAACTATAGGAGTGGCAGGATGACCAAGGCGAGCATGCCACTGTGACGACGAGACGCGAACTCCACTGAAGACCTGAGATACTCCAGGATGCTCCAAACGGTAGAGGCCCTGGCATAGGCGCCCACTAAGTAGAACGTCCCGCGTGTCCCGATCCTTAATGAAAAGATCAAAAGGGTGAAATTCACAGAAAACATTATTATCGTAAGTGAGTTTAGGAACTGAAAGAAGGTTACGCGTCACAGATGGTACTCGAAGAATGTTGCGAAGTTGGAGACTCCTATTGGCATGACTGGTGAGAAGAGATGCTTGACCAATATGGGAGATGTGCATACCTGCTCCATTGGCGGTGTGGACCTTGTCGGAACCTTGATAGGGCTCACGAGAGTGAAGCTTCCCCATCTCGCTAGTCAGGTGCTCCGTAGCGCCAGAGTCCATATACCAGTACGGATCAACAGAGTAGGACTGAGTGGCGCCCTGGGACTTGGGCGGCGGGGCAGGCTTGTCTGCCATGGCGACTTGTCGCGCAGCATTGCGTGTGTCCTTGCCATCATTACCAAGGCCAAGAAAACTCTTCTGAAAGCGACGATGACATTTGGAGGCCCAGTGACCGTCATAGCCACATAACTGGCACACGCGGCGGCCCCCACTCCCAGGCAGGGTCGTCGGGATGGACGAGGGCTGCGGCGACGGGGCCGTGGCACCGCCCTTGGCTATAGTTCCCTTCACAAAGGGTACAAAGGGTACAAATGCCTTCACAAATGGTATCAGACTTGGTACGTTCCACGCTTCCGCCTAAACCCTAGCCGCCGCCCGCGCCGCCCGAACCCTAGCCGCCGTCACCCGCGGAGCCGCCGTCCCGCCATGACGAGCGCCTCCCTCTCCGGGTCTTCCACCGCCGGCCACCTTCCCGCGTCGCTTGCGGCTCTCCTCTCTCGCCCGATCGACCATGCGGCCATCGCCCCTCAGATCGGCACGATGAGCATCGGCTCCTTCTTCTCCAACCAACCCTCGGCCTCTTCGTCGCCGGGGCTTGCGCTGACGACCTCCACGTCGCCCGCGCCCTCCACTCAGTCCTCGGCCTCTTCGTCGCCGGGGCTTGCGCTGACGACCTCCACGTCGCCCTCGCCCGCTGCCTCTCCTGCTGCCCCGCCTCAGCCCCTCACGACCGAGGAGATGGCGGCAGCCTGGCTGGCGGGCCTCTCCGCGTCGGCCCTCGCGCCGTACGCCCCGACGGTGGCCTCCGCGCCCTCCTCCGGGACTACTCCCGTGATGGCGACGGTCCCTCCACCTGCATCGGCTGCCCCCATGGCGTATACGCCTCCGGCCGGTTTTCACACGGGGTCGCTGCCTGCGCCGTTTCACTTTGGCAGCCACATCACCGTGAAGCTCACCCCGGATAACTACATCTTCTGGCGTGCGCAAGTTCTGCCGCTTCTTGGCAGCCACTACCTCCTCGGCTATGTCGACGGCTCTCTTCCATGTCCTCCGGCGCTTGTGGACAGCGTCAATGGGCCGGTCTATAACCCGGCGCATCGCGTATGGACGGGTCAAGACCAAGCGATCCTCTCCTCCATCCAGGGGTCGCTCTCTCCGTCCGTCACCGGCCTCATCGTCTTTGCCAAGACGGCCAAGGAGGCTTGGATGATTCTTGAGCGCTCGTTTGCCTCTCAGTCCCAGGCTCGCGCCAGCTCTCTTCGCCGTGAGCTGGGCGAGTGCGAGAAGCTCGACTCTACGGCCACGGAGTTCTACAACAAGGTTAAGGGACTTGCCGACACACTGGCGTCCATCGGCCTCCCGCTTACCGGCTCTGATACCATGTGATACAATGTAATTGTGTGGGAACCGGCTCAACCCTCCAAGGGGTGGCCTATCACATATATATATGGGTGTGTCATACAAGAGTACATAGGTACAATATACAGAAGCTATACATAGTCTAACACAGCCCCCACGCCGGGTGAGCCCGGTTCCGACCGGTACCTGCACTGGTGCCAGCCGGGCGGGTGTACTGCGTGACACCGCCTTGGCCCGGTCATGATCCGGTCCCAGTCCCGGTCCAAACCGGACCGGCCGGTCCCAGGCCCGGTCGATCGGCCCCCAGACCGGCCGAGTCCGAGTCTGTCTCGACCAGATCCAATATGGGTCGGTTTTCTATGTATCTTTTCGACTCCTGGTCGTCCTAAACCCCTATATAAGTGCCCAGAACGCCCCCAAATTAGGTTTAGACCACGTTTAAGATAAACCCTAGTTCATAGTTGATTGCTTTGCAACTCTATCGAATTTCTACACCATACTGCATTGATTTGGTGTTTACCCAGAAAGTATCGTGTGATCTATTGTTTCATTGCGAATTAGACGGTTGCAACTTACCGCTTCGTGGTCGGCGGCTACGTGCGCAAGTGTGTGGAGTTGCGAATATCTTGCAGGGTTGAGAGCTGTTGCATTGGCGATAGGGAACAATAGAAAGACTTCGTTGCATCATTCAAGTTATCATCCACTTCATCATCGTGTCATCTCCGTTGTGTTCATCACGTAACCATCATCACCACCGTCGCTTACTGAGAAGAGGTAACCCCTTATCATCTTGGTATCAGATTTCAGTGTTTTCTCGGTAAGCCATCCACAATCCACCCCATAGTTGAGTTGTGTGTGTTTTACTATCCGGAAAAAGCCATAAAACGTTAGGGTTAGGGTTTGCCATAGCCTTAGATTGCACTTTTTCGAGTTTTAGTTGTTTTTCGTAGTTGTTTTTGCGTATCTTTTTCTTCCATCTAGTATTGTTAGGGCTTGTGTTTCCGCTATCATCTAGTTTCAGTTTTTGTTACTCCGAGTCCACATAGCGTACAGTGTGCTTGTTCCAACCATAGACACAGCCTTTCGATATAAGTGACTAGGAACTTCCCCAGAAGAGACTAGTTTTACCGCTCGACAGGCTTTGCAATTTCTGTTGGCCCTGTTACAAGGAGAAGAGTCGTAAAATCAAAAAGGAGTTTTTACTGTAGCTAAGGTAACCGTGAGAAATATAGAAAAAGAAAAGGTGATTCAAAAAAAAATAGAGAAAAAAAGAGTGAAAAAAAGTGAAGTGCTAGTAAGATCAAGTGAAGGCCTAGTTTACTTTTCTGCACCGGTATTTGAGCAATCTGGTGCCTGTTTTGTTGAGATTTGCTAGTGTCTCTCGAGTGCATTGCAACCTTTTCATCCATATAGTTGCATTGCCACATTTATCGCCTTGTGTGAGTATCATTGGTTGTCTACGGTCAGCGCTATAGCTTGTTATTGCTGCAAATAGGTAGCCTACCTACAGCCCCACATATATCCTGCTTTGTCGTGTGATTTCTTCTTATACCCTTGATATTCGTTTCGCTACATCCGTACACTAGTTGTCACTACAAAGTGGTAAGCAACACTAATTCACTTTGGAGCAGTAAGATTTTCTTTTCTTATCAGTTTTGAGTGAGTTGTGAGAGTACCACCACAGATTTTTGTTTCAGTGCACTAACCTACTAACCATGTCTTCTAGTGATAAGAAAATTGTTAACCATAAAAACAAGGATGCCGCTGATGTGATGACATGGAGGGAGTATGAAGCTCTTCGTAATGAGATGCGACGTGAATTCTGCAATCAGGACGAATAACTTAAGGGGACCGTTCAGGAGGTCGCCCAGAAGCTGCATGCTACTAATGAGACCGTCAACAAAATGCAAGATCAAACTACGGATATTCAGCATAGTAATCAAGCGTTGACTCTAGCTGTTGATAATCTGACCCTACAACAACAACAGGAAGATGAGGATGCTGAGCTTCAAGATGAAGCACCTGGTGTTGGTCGTGGTGTTGGACGTGGTAACCATGGTCGTGGCTTTGTTGAACTCGGAGCTCGTCGTGTCCCTCCACAACAGCAAGACAATGGGTTGGGTAAGCCAAAGTTCTCAATACCCAAATTTGAAGGAGGTGCTGATGTTGAAGAATACCTCACTTGGGAGCTGAAAATTGAGAAGCTGTGGCGTCTACATGATTATACTGAAGATAGGAAGGTTAAGTTTGCTTCCTCTGAATTTGATGGCTATGCATTGCGTTGGTGGGATGGAGTTACTCGTGCTCGTTAGGAAGATAATGAATTGCCAGTTCTTACATGGCGCGAGATGAAGGCTATTATGCAAGCTCGTTTCGTTCTCACTAATTATTTGCGATCTATATATGATAAGTTGACCCCCTTGAGACAAGGTGTGAAGATTGAAGACTGTTGATACTTATTTCATGGAGATGGAGATGCTTATGCAGCGTGGCTGTGTCCGTGAGTCACTTCAGATGACAATGCAGCATTTTCTACATGGTTTGAAGTATGATATCAAAGGCATTGTTCGTTATCACAGTTACACTACTATGAATGAGTTGTTACATCATGCAAGAGAAGTTGAATCACAGTTAGCTGAAGAAAGCGCAGATCAAAGGTCGTGCTACAGGAGCTGGGCGCTACACTCCTAGGGCGCCTCCATCTACGGCGCCGACGCCATCTTCGTGCTCCGCACCTTTTCCTACTTCGACTAGCAAGCTGGTCTCCAATGTTTCCAACACGAAGAAGTCTGAATCTGCTGCAAGTACGAGTGGTTCTAGCATGTCTACTGCGCGTAACCGTGATATGCCTTGTCATACATGTGGTGGCAAGGGTCACTTCAAGAGAGATTGTCCTAACCGCAAGGTAATGATTATTAATGAGGACAATGAATATGAGATTGGAGATGATGTTGATCCGTATGCTCCAGAAGATGATGACTATGACAGTGATGGTGTAGATGCTTATCCGTATGAAGCTCGCACTATTGTTGTGTCTCAGCGTGCTCTTAATGTGTTTCCAAGTGCATCTACTCAGCGCTGCAATTTGTTCCAAACAAAGGCACTAGTTGGTCCTGATAAAGCTTGCAAGGTTATTATTGATGGCGGAAGTTGACGCAATTTATCAAGCAAGGAGTTGTGTACCAAGCTGAAACTGAAGTATCTACCGCACCCGTATCCATACTATATTCAATGGTTGAGCGACAATGGTGAGATGAAGGTAAACCACATGGTGCGTGTTGAGTTTGAGATTGGACCGTATAAGGATTCCATTGATTTTGATGTGGTTCCTATGATGGCGTGTCACCTACTATTTGGTCGGCCATGGTTCTATGACCGTTCTGTGCAACACAATGGCCGTGCCAATACATATCACTTGGAGTTCAAGGGCAAGAAAATCAACTTGCAGCCTATGCACCACATCAAATTTGTCAATGAAGTAAACTTGGAGGATGTACCTATAGATAGGCGAGAGAATTGTAATGCCGTGAGTGATATAAGAAAAAGTGAGAGAGTGAATTCCTTAGTCTTATTAGCCACCAAAGAGGACATGAGAGAATCTACAGCCATGCCTCTTGTGCTCATGTACAAGGGTGAGGTTTTGGTTTCTGACGATATGAACCCTATTTATCTTGGTGTTTCTAGTGTTTTGCAGGAATTCAGCGATGTGTTTCCGAAGGAGGTGCCAGCTAGATTACCACATTGCGTGGTATTGAGCATCAAATTGACTTGATCCCCGGAGCTTCGCTGCCCAATAGGGCACCATACAGGACGAACCCCGAAGAGACGAAGGAGATACAAAAGCAAGTACAAGCGCTACTCGACAAAGGTTATATTCGCATAAGCCTTAGTCCTTGTGATGTTCCTATTATTTTAGTTCCTAAGAAAGATGGTAGATGGCGCATGTGTGTAGATTGTAGAGCAATAAACAACATTACTATTCGATATCATCATCCTATTCCCCGTTTAGAGGATATGTTAGATGAATTGAGTGGTACTGATGTTTTCTCTAAAATTGATTTGCGTAGTGGTTATCATCAAATTAGGATGAAAGAGGGGGATGAATGGAAAACTGCCTTTAAAACAAAATTTGGTTTATATGAGTGGTTAGTAATGCCTTTTGGTTTAACTAATGCACCTAGCACTTTCATGAGACTGATGAACCATGTTTTGCGAGATTTTATTGGCACGTTTGTGGTTGTGTACTTTGATGACATATTAATCTACAGCCGCAATGAATCTGATCATACTATGCATATTCGAAATGTTTTGCAAGTGTTGCGTGATAATAAACTCTATGGTAATCTTGAGAAGTGCACATTTTGCAAAGATAAGGTCATATTTCTGGGTTATGTTGTCTCTAAACATGGAGTAGAAGTAGATGTGTCTAAAATTGACGCAATTCAAAATTGGCCTACTCCCATGAATGTGAGTCAAGTAAAAAGTTTTCATGGTCTGGCTGGGTTCTATAGAAGATTTTTGTATAATTTTAGTACTATTGTTGCACCTTTAAATGAATTGACTAAAAAGGGTGTTGCATTTGAGTGGAGCGCAGCCCAAGATCATGCTTTTGATGAAGTGAAAAGATTGTTAACTTCTGCACCGTTGATTGCACTTCCTGATTTCAATAAACAATTTGAGATTGAATGTGATGCTAGTGGTATTGGAATTGGTGGTGTGTTGATGCAAGAGGGCCGCCCAATTGCATATTTTTCTGAGAAACTTTCTGGTGCTAAGTTGAACTATCCTATATATGATAAAGAATTGTATGCTTTAATTAGAGTTCTTGAAGTTTGGCAACATTATTTGTGGCCAAAAGAATTTATCATACATTCTGATCATGAAGCTTTGAAATATCTGAAAGCTCAATTTACATAGCATAGACGTCTTGCTAAGTGGGTTGAGTTCATTGAGTCTTTTCCATACATTATTAAGCATAAGAAGGGAAAAGATAATATTGTTGTTGATGCTCTATCTAGGAAAAATATGGTATTAACTCAACTTGATGTTAAAATTCCTGGATTAGAAGTACTATGTGATCTGTATGCTACTGATCATGATTTTGCTGAACCATATCGCTTGTGTGCTATTGGTAAAGCATGGGAGAAATATCACATACATGATGGGTTCTTGTTTAGAGATAACAAACTATGTGTTCCAGAATCGTCTGTGTGTTTGCTCTTATTGCACGAGTCACATGCTGGAGGTTTGATGGGTCACTTTGGGCGTGAGAAGACGCTACTCATGCTCGCTGATCACTTTTATTGGCCAAAGATGAGGCGGGATGTGGACAGGTATGTGAAGAGATGCATTACTTGCAACAAGTCCAAGTCCAAGCTGAAGCCTCACGGTTTGTATACTCTTTTATCTGCACCTACTACACCATGGGAGGATATTAGTATGGATTTTGTGTTGGGTTTGCCACGTACTAAGAGAGGCCATGATTCTATATTTATGGTAGTGGGTAGATTCTATAAGATGTCACACTTTATTGCCTTCCACAAGAGCGACGATGCGTCGCATATTGCTAACCTGTTTTTCAGGGAGATTGTACGCCTACATGGAGTCCCGAAGACTATTGTTTCTGATCGTGACGTGAAGTTTATGAGCTACTTCTGGAAGACACTTTAGGGAAAGCTGGGGACGAAGCTACTTTTCAGCACTACTTGTCATCCCCAAATTGATGGCCAAACTGAGGTGGTGAATAGAACATTGTCACAACTGTTGAGATCCATGATCAAGAAGAACTTGAAGGAGTGGGAAGATTGTTTGCCACATGTGGAGTTTGCTTATAATAGGGCGGTACATTCTACCACAGAGTTGTGTCCCTTTGAGGTGGTGTATGGTTTCAAACCCATTACTCCACTTGACTTGTTGCCTCTACCCATACATGAGAGAGTCAATATGGAGGCATCAAAGAGGGCAGATTTTGTACGGAAGATACATGTGAAGACTAAAGAGTTGATAGAGAAGAAAGGAAAGAACAATGCTGCAAGAGTGAACAAGAAGCGCAAGGAGATGTTGTTCAAGCCTGGTGACATGGTCTGGGTACATTTTCGCAAGGATAGGTTCCCGAAGCTACGGAAGTCCAAGTTGCTTCCTCGTGGTGCTGGTCCTTACAAAGTGCTTGCCAAGATCAATGGTAATGCATACTCTATAGATCTTCCAATTGATGAGTTTGGTGTCAGTAATTCTTTCAATGTGGCTGATTTGACACCATATGATGGAGAAGACCTTGGAGCGTCGAGGTCGACGTCTTTTGAAGGGGGGAGATGATGAGGACACCCCTACTACACTACTACCTCCGTCATTGCAAGATGAAGACGATGATGCTGTGAAGCTCAAGTCCAATGAAGTCAGGATTGGACCCATTACAAGGGCTCGTGCGAAGCTACTCAAACAACAGGTGAACTTGTTCCTAAGTGATACTTTGATCGATGAGAACTTTATACTGCCTAAGTCCTATTACTTATGTATGATCAGGTATGAAGAGGGAGCAATCATCGCATGAGGAGAAGAGGAGCAGCTGGACGTAAAGCTGGACATGGAGCTTGACATGAAGCTGGACATGAAGATATCCCATGGATGCGCGAGGGAGGAGCGGGAGGCATGCGCGAGGGAGGAATGAGAAATTGTCCAGGCCGGTGCCAGGCCCGGTCCGACCGGCTGCTGATGACGCGTGAATCACACGCCCGTTGGGAACCCCAAGAGGAAGGTGTGATGCGTACAGCAGAAAGTTTCCCTTAGTAAGAAACCAAGGTTTATCGAACCAGTAGGAGATGAAGGCCATGTGAAGGTTGTTGGTGAAGGAGTGTAGTGCGGCGCAACACCAGGGATTCCAACGCCAACGTGGAACCTGCACAACACAATCAAAATACTTTGCCCCAACTTAACAGTGAGGTTGTCAATCTCACCGGCTTGCTGTAAACAAAGGATTAAACGTATGGTGTGGAGAATGATGTTTGTTTGCGAGAGAACAACGAGAGAACAGAGTTTGCGGTAGATTGTATTTCGGATGTAAAGAATGGACCGGGGTCCACAATTCACTAGTGGTGTCTCTCCAATAAGATAAATAGCATGTTGGGTGAACAAATTACGGTTGGGCAATTGACAAATAGAGAGGGCATAACAATGCACATACATATCATGATGACTACTATGAGTTTTACTTAGGGCATTACGACAAAGTACATAGACCGCTATCCCAGCATGCATCTATGCCTAAAAAGTCCACCTTCGGGTTAGCATCTGCACCCCTTCCAGTATTAAGTTGCAAACAACAGACAATTGCATTAAGTATGGTGCGTAATGTAATCAACATAAATATCCTTAGACAAAGCATCGATGTTTTATCCCTAGTGGCAACAGCACATCCACAACCTTAGAACTTTCTGTCACTGTCCCAGATTCAATGGAGGCATGAACCCACTATCGAGCATAAATACCCCCTCTTGGAGTCACAAGTATCAACTTGGCCAGAGCCTCCACTAGCAACGGAGAGCATGCAAGATCATAAACAACACATATATGATAGATCAATAATCAACTTGACATAGTCTTCCATATTCATCGGATCCCAACAAACACAACATGTAGCATTACAAATAGACGATCTTGATCATGATAGGCAGCTCACAAGATCTAAACATGATAGCACAAGAGGAGAAGACAACCATCTAGCTACTGCTATGGACCCATAGTCCAAGGATGAACTACTCACGCATCAATCCGGATGCGGGCATGATGATGTAGAGTCCTCCGGTGATGATTCCCCTCTCCGGCAGGGTGCCGGAGGCGATCTCCAGAATCCCCCGAGATGGGATTGGCGGCGACGGCGTCTCAGTATGTTTTCTCGTATCGTGGCTCTCGGTACTAGGGTTTCGCGACGGAGAGAATAAATAGGCGAAGGGGCAGAGTCGGAGGGCGCCCGAGGGGCCTACCCCACAGGCCGGCGCGCCCCCCTTCCAGGCCGCCCCGCCCTAGGGTGTGGGGCCACCTTGGCCCCTCTCCGTCTCCTCTTCGGTGTTCTGGAAGGCTCCGTGCAAAATAAGACCGTGGGCTTTTGTTTCGTCCAATTCCGAGAATATTTCCTGTGTAAGATTTCTGAAACCAAAAACAGCAGAAAACAGGAACTGGCGCTTCGGCATCTTGTTAATAGGTTAGTGCCGGAAAATGCATCAAAATGATATAAAGTGTATATAAAACATGTGAGTATTGTCATAAAACTAGCATGGAACATAAGAAATTGTAGATACGTTTGAGACGTATCAGCTGCCACGCCGGCCGACCCGGTCACATGCCTGGTCCAACCGCCCCCACGCCAGGTGAGCCCGATTCCGACCGGAACCTGCACTGGTGCCAGCCGGGCGGGTGTACTGCATGACACCGCCTTGGCCCGATCATGATCCGGTCCCAGTCCCGGTCAGAACCGGACCGGCCGGTCCCAGGCCCGGTCAACCGGCCCCCAGACCGGCCGAGTCCGAGTCTGTCTCGACCAGATCCAATATGGGTCGGTTTTCTATGTATCTTTTCGACTCCTAGTCGTCCTGAACCCCTATATAAGTGCCCAGAACGCCCCCAAATTAGGTTTAGACCACGTTTAAGATAAACCCTAGTTCATAGTTGATTGCTTTGCAACTCTATCGAATTTCTACACCATACTGCATTGATTTGGTGTTTACCCAGAAAGTATTGTGTGATCTACTATTTCGTTGGGAATTAGACGGTTGCAACTTACCGCTCCGTGGTCGGCGGCTACGTGCGCAAGTGTGTGGAGTTGCGAATATCTTGCAGGGTTGAGAGCTGTTGCATTGGCGACATGGAACAATCGAGAGACTTCGTTGCGTCATACAAGTTATCATCCACTTCATCATCGTGTCATCTTCGATGTGTTCATCACGTAATCATCATCACCACCATCGCTTACTGAGAAGATCGAGCAACCCCTTATCACCTCCGACCTATAAAAAGGGCGCTCTCGCATCGTCCCTCCCACACAAACCCTAGCGCCTCTCTCCCCAAGCCTAGCCGCCACCATATCAAGAGGCGACACCATGGCCGGTAGAGGCAGTGGCCGAGGCAGAGCTGCACGCTCGCTGTCGCCTGCGACGTCATCGTCTTCGTCGTCGGACCTGCAGGAGGAGGAGCGGGAAGTGCTATTTGAGTTCGTCGTCGTCCTCAAGGGCGACCCACTCGACATCCAGAGGTTGCCGGACAAGTTCGCCAACTTCGTCGCCGGCAACGAGCCGGCCTCGCTGCATCTGCGGGAGGATGCCTGTGACTGCTGCCGGTGGCCGATGGACGTGTTCTTTGACGGGCGCGACAAGATGTACCTCCACACCGTCTGGGAGAAGTTCGTGCGCTACCACGACCTCGAAGCCGGCTTCGTGCTCACATTCTCCTACCTTGGCGAGGGGGATATGAGCGTCAAGGTGTTTGACGAGACGCGCTGCCACTGACACTAGCACGACGACACCGATGAGGAGGAAAATTGAGTGTTGTTTCTTCGCAGCGAAAATAGAGACGCATGTTTTTAGATATTCTTTCTCGAAAGGACCAACAGAGCTATCATCACCAGCTGGATTTTCCAGTTTGAGTGACTGGGAGTGCCTGAGAGTGTTCTTTCTTTGACAGCGAACACACGAAACCTGCGAACACTAGTTAGGTTTCCTCATTTTCCAATGTTTTAACTTGTGTCAACCATGGTTCAAACTATGTATTAGTTTGTGAAAACCATGTTCCAAACTATGTCTTAGCTTGTGTAAACCATGTTCTGAATTATATGTATTAGTTTATGAAATATTTCTTCTCTTTATTCGAATTTTATGCTTTTATTTGAGATTTTAATTCAAATCATTTATCGTGGCTACCGGTTTGGGGATGCCGATATGGGAATAGCACCACCAAATAGAGGATGCAGTGCCAGCACATCCCATATGACAGTGCTGGCGCCTCTGCCGACGACTATTTAGGATAGTAGGCGGTAGAGATGCTCTAACCTGTATGCAGGTAACTGAAACTTGTTCCAGCAGAACCGTCGCCGACGATGAATTGTTACCGGACGGAGCACAGCAGCGTGGATAGGCACCACACGGCTGTCGGCCCATCCACGGACCTGCTGCAGACAGCTGAAGCTCAGCGAGAAGAGTCAGAAAACGATCCATGGAACGCGTGTGCTCGCACTGCTCCCCACTTGGCAATACACACGCTTCCCGCGTCACACGTGCGACGCCTCATCCGTCGACCAGGCCGGATATATCACACAAGTTCGTACATACAAGCCGACCGTATAAATACGATGACCCGAGCCGTACCCTAACCATACGTAGTAATACGGATGTACTCCTACGAGCGGTATGTGTACCGGTACAATCCTAGGTTACGACCAGGACCTTTGTATGCACACGTCAGCCGCTAACGTCCGTGGACCGGCGCCACGGTGAGCCGCTCACCTTTTTGGCCCCACGCGTCAGGCGTGCAGGGACCGACCGACCAGCTCCTGCCGCGGCGTGTGGACCGGGTGCATGGACCGTTTCGGCGGGTCCTGTAACGATACAACACGCCCGCCTGGTCCTAGCCTGCCTTGCCTAGCTCAGCATCTCTATCCTATCCATCCTTCCTTCCCATCCCTCCCCTGCCCTGCTGCCTTCTCTCTCCCCAAGATTTCTTGTCCTCGTCTGTTTCTGGGCTGGACTGCCTTGCTGCGGCGCGGTCAATTCCTCGGCGGACGAACCAACACCCCCGCCGCCGGCCGATCCGCACGCCGGATCAGATTTCCTTGCTGGATCTTTCTTGCTAGGTAGACGTACTTGTGCCGGGTCGTGTGTGAGCGAGCGCATGTCGACGGCGGTGGCGCCGGGGATGGCGCGGGGTCACGGGTTCCGGGCCGCGGACAAGGGGAAGCAGCGGGCGGATCCCGAGGAGCCGGAGACGAATCGGGGCGGCAGAGGCGGCGTCAACGGGTTATACGTTGATGATGATGAGGAGGAGGGGCAGGTGGAGGGGGAGGTGGTGGGGAGGGCTGAGCTGCTAGAGCTCGAGGGGGCGCTCTCGGACAACTCCTCGATCGGGGCGGCCTCGTCGGACAGCTCCTCGATCGGGGAGGACTCCGCCTCGGAGAAGGAGGACGACGGGGATGAGGAGGTGGAGAGCAAGGTCAAGCCGCCGGTGGAGGAGGTCTTCGGCATGGGGCTCGGCACGATCGAGTCCCTCGAGGATGCGCTCCCCAACAAGTAAGCTTCTTCTTCTGCCTCCTCCTTGTTTTTTTTTGTTTGTTTGAGGTTCTTGTTAATTTGTACTGATTTTATTGTGATGATGATATCTTAAGTTTTTCCTGGTCAAAACGGATATGGCTGCGTTGCTAGCTGCTGCAACTGTCTTGGATAAAAGATGTTCTTTTTTCCTGTTGTGGGAAATAAAAATCCGTTATAGTTCATGAGCAGTCGTGTTCAGTTCTTCTGGTCGAATCATTCATCTTTAGGAGTAGATCACATAACTGGGGCTACAGAAAGTAGTCTGTCGGCTCTGCTGAACATTTGCATCCCAATTAGGACGATCTATGGAGAAAGAAAGTTAGTAGCATCTTTCTGGATACAAGTCAAACTGGTAAAGATCATGGATTTAGTTTGGTGGTGCCTGTGATTAGCTGAAATTCCATGCTTCTAAAAACGAGCTAAACGAACATCCAGATTTGTGTGTATTAGCCTGCATCAAGAGCAGGCCAAATACTCTGCATATCTACTGCCCTGCCCATAGAGGGAGGAGTGTTATCCTGAATGAAACAGCCAGAACTGACCAAGATTCTGAACTCGTAATCGCAGGAGGGGCCTCTCGAATTTCTACGCCGGCAAGTCCAAGTCCTTCACGAGCCTGGCGGAGGCGGCAGCCAAGGCGGCCGCCAAGGAGATCGCCAAGCCGGAGAACCCGTTCAACAAGCGGCGCCGCGTGCTGGCGGCGTGGTCGCGGCGGAGGGCCTCCTGCAGCTCGCTGGTCACCACGTATCTGCCCCCGCTCCTCTCGCTCGACCACACCGTGGTGGAGGGGGACGAGGGCGAGGAGGACGAGGACCGCTCCAACGACGGCGGCGACGAGGACGATGGTGGTAACGGCAGCGGCCAGAGCAGCAGGAGGGAGTCTCCCCGGTTCCCTCCGCGCGGGCTCAGCCTACACAGCGCATCCCAGAAGGGCGCCGCCATGGCCATGATGCGGAGCCCGACTGCCAACAAGACGAGCTCGTTCCGATCTCCTAGGTCGTATTCACTCTCCGATCTGCAGAACGCCGGGTACAACTAGCTGGAATTTTAGACCGGATTTAGGTTGCCGGAGCTGGTGCTGTATAATCAAGAATATCTCGGTCTATATATAAGAACCTCCATTAATTTGTTGTGTTCTTTTGCCTGATCTGAATCACGTGGCGGCAATGGGATCATGAGTGCTCTGAATTACATGTGGTTAACTGTGGTATCTTGATTAGAATGGATAATCTTGTTGAGGCGATGACCGACTGGTGGTTTGATTGCTGCTCTGTCTGTGGAGTGGTGTTTGTTGGTGCAGTGGCTTGCTGTGGCAGCGTACAGACAGAACGGAAAATGGTGGGTGACGAGTCCTATGCGTTGCCTCATCCGATAAGCATCATCATCCAGTGGTTAGCAACTCGCTTTTGGCGTCTTTAGCGAGCTGATCTCAACCATTAGCCAGCTAACCGAAAAGCTTAGCACAGCAAAAGCCGCTCCTTTTAGAGTTAGAGGTGGCTTAACCTTTCCCCCCTCCCCAAAAGTTGAAGACTACAGAGACAGCAAACGCCTGATCATCCAGCAAGCCATGTTCTTAATGCAGAGTAATTAGCTTCAATCTCACGAGAAGAAAAGAACTAGTACAGAAAATGGAAATCAAGAAATAGCCCTCGGAGGAGCGCCGACGAGCTGCCACATAATAAACCGGTAAACGAAGCAAGAGGAGTGCCGATCCTGATTAGTTAACACCTGATCTTGGGGGATGAAAATTAAGCAGCAGACAGGCAGATCGCAACCTTAACCTCTCCTGATTAGTATAGCGCGAGTACGTACGTTTTGGCATCGGTGCCATCAATCAAATTAAGCAAAGCCCGATCTCCCATCTGGTAATCGATCTGGTCTAATGAATCATGATGATGATGTTGTTTAAGGTTTTCAGGGGGCAGATTAGGCTTTGGGGGGTGCCTGGTGACCGGAGGGGGCGTTTGTGTGTGAACCGGACGGGGCATCCTATGCTAATCCTTCTTCTTCCTTTTGCTTATCTGGTAATCGCTGTATTCCATCGGCAACTGTGATTAGATAAGGGTTTCAGGTACGACCGGGAGAGAGGGGGTGGAAAGAAAAGAGAGAATAGTGGAGAAGATAAGGTGCGGTGGTCTTGTGGAAGAGGACACTGGGGCCCCGGCGCTGGCTTGCACAGCGGTGTGCGTGTGTGGGGAGATGGAGAAGGTGTGTGACCTGATCTTATCCTGTCTCGTTTTCGCCAGGAAGGTGCACTTGAAATATTCCGAACCCGTACACGGCGGCCGGGCTTCTATCTCTGGATGTGGACCTATAGGCCCACCTGCCTGTATTTTCCACCCAGAGCAACTGCATTCAATACTCCCACATGTGGCTTTCTACGGGGCGACCCTAGCTAGCGAACGAGCGCTGCCTTCGACCCGAGCGATCGGTTTTGTCGTTTCCGAAAACGGATTTCCGGGCGATTGTGCTGTTTCCATTTCTGGACGACCGTGACGCGGAGCAAAATTAAACAGCAAAGAAAAGGAGTCGAACCCAAGACCTCCTGCCCAGCCGGGCGGGCTAAACAGTGGGGACAACCAACTAAGCTATCAGTTGTTTGTGTCATCTATGTAGACGTACCTCTATTTATACTAAAATTAAACATGGCTGAGATAACAAAAGAAAACACGGTCTAAACTAAAAAAATCCAGATAGCAAACCATGAAACAAGCATCCATGTTGATATATATTGACAATTTTTTATTAGCTTAAAATTTATCAACCTCTTTGCCCGCTATTTATCAACGGTAAATGTGAAAAATTATCGATCCGAAAAAGTAATTTAAGTTAGAATATTATGAGGACATTTTTAGCTCGCAATTTATCAACCACTATGCTTATTATTTACCAACGGTAAAATGTAAAAAGTTATCAACCCAAAAAACTAATTTCATTTAGAATACTTTTGAGGATATGGTTAGCTCATAATTTATCAACCCCTATATTTGTTATTTAGCAATGGTAAATGTACAGAGTTATCAATCCGAAAATCTAAACTCATTTATAATATATTAAAAACATGTTTAACTCTCAAATTTATCAACCCCTCCGCCCGTTATTCATCAACGCTAAAATGTGAAAAGTTATCGATCCGAAAAGTTAATGTAATTTAGAATATATTGGGAATATTTTTGGCTTACAATTTATCAACCGTTATGCCTATTATTTATCAAAGGTAAATGTGAAAACTTATCGACCCGAAAACCTAATTTTATTTAGAATTTTTTTGGGAATATTTTTATCTCATAATTTATCAACCCTCTATTCGTTATTTAGCAATGGCAAATGTGAAGAGTTATCAACCCGAAAAGTTAATTTTATTTAAAATATTTTAGAAACATTTTAGCTCACAATTTATCAACCCCTCTGCCCATTATTTATCAACGCTAAAAATGAAAAATTACCTACCCAAAATCTAATTAAGTTGAAAGTGATTTTATTTGAGTTGCAAGTGTACTTATTTGAGTTGCAAGTGGTAGTTCATTTGAGTTGCAAGTAGTTCTCCCACCCGTTATTTTTTCCCTCTTAAAACCACTAGCCTAAAAAAGGGAATTGAAAAATAGTCCAAATAACATGGTTTTTATATACAAAAGTAGCAACAATATGGAAAAAAATGATACTGAATTTTTAAAAGGGAATTGTACAAAGGGAATTGAAAAAAAGTTGCATTGCTAGGTAAAATTTGGAATAAATTTACGGAATCAAAAATACTGATACAAATTAAAAAATCACAAAAAGAAATTCGCGGAAAAAAAAGTTCATATTTTTATGTTTATAACATATACAGTCGATAGTACAAAAACAAACTGTTTCTATTTCTAACAAAAACCATTGGTTGCTCGCGTGGTTAGCCCATCAGGCGCTGTGACGGCCGGCAGGTTGTGGGTTCGAATCTCCGCAGGGCAGTTAGGGCATCTCCAACCGGGCGACCCAAACGGACGGCCCAGCGCGTCCGTTTTGGGCCGTTTGCGTGCCCGCCCGGACACGCGGACAGCGCCCCGCGTCGCGTGTCCGTTTGGGTCGCACGCGGCGCCCAACGCGGCGACCCAAAGAGACGCCACGTGGTTCGTCTTCGCTGCGCGGCGGCTGCGCCATGGCAGGCCTCGACGGGACAGCCATGGCGGGAGGTGGAACGCGCGGGAAAGATCCCGCGCGCACCAAGGTCCCGCGCGCGAAAACGCCATTGGCGCGCGCTCGCGCCCAAGTTTCCCGCCGGACCGCCGGCTATAAAGACGGCGGCGGTCTCACCCGGACCGCATCACCGTTCTCTTCCCCTCCACCTTCTCCGGCGCCATGCCGCGCACCCTTCGGTCCACATGGGCCAAGCTCTCCCTCGCCGCCCGGGCCAGGTTCCCGCGGACGGACGAGGAGGAGCGCGCGGACTCGCGGTGGGTCGCCGACGACGAGGCGCTCCGCGTCGCTGCCGAGGCGGCGGCAAAGAAGGCCGGTGACGCGGAGATGGGGGAGGAAGCGGCGGCCGCGGAGGGCTGGCACGAGACCCCGGACGGCTGGTACGCGGCCGTGGAGGAGGGGGCGGACGCCGCGGAGGAGCCCGTCGCCGCGGAGGACCTCGCGCTGGCGAACATCAACGCCGCCATCGAGGAGCGTCTCGCCGACCTCACGCGCGTGACGAAGGAGCACGAGGGCATCTGGCGGGCCGGCCGCCGCCGCTTAGGCGACCTCCTCGGCCAGAAGAACGAGCTGCTCGCTATGCGAGCAGCCCGTGACCTCATCCAGATGCCGTCGCCCGAGCGGCGCGCCCGGGAGGATGCTGCGTCGGCGGAGCGCGGCCGGCAAGAGCGCATGCGCCGGCGGCAGGGCAACCACGAGGCCCAGAAAGCCGGCCGCGTCCGCTCGGAGGCGCGCACCGCTGTGGAACGCGCCGCCCTGCAGGAGCTTGAGGTATGCGGGAAGCGGATGGTTCCGCCTCAGGAGGCGGAGCGCGAGCGCGCCCGAGCTGCGCTGGCGGAAAGGAGGAGGATGATGCCCTCCGTCCAAGCTGCCGAGGCCCGCGCCGCCGCCGACGCCCGCGCCGCCGCCGACGCGCCACCCAGCCCGTAGAAAGCTGGAGTGGAATCCTCACGCGTACAGGCCGCCCGCGTCGAGTGAAATCCACGGCCCCGACGGCGAGCCGGCGAGGAGTCGCCGGCGAGGCCGCCGGCCCCGTACGTATAGGATAGAAGTAGTAGCTAAAAAAAATGTAATGAGTTCTATTTAATGAAATATATTATTTATGCCTATGACACGCGGGCCGGGGGCGGACAGCGGGCGGACGCGAGCGACCAGCCTTTCGCGTCCGCGGCCACGCAAACCCGGCCAAGATTTGGGCCGGGTTTGCGTCGTTCCGGACGCCGCGGGCATCCGTTTTAGGGATGGGTCCGCGCGCTGGGCCGGGTTTTTGTCCGGCTGGACCCATCCGGACGCGCGGGCGCGGGATGGGTCGCCCGGTTGGAGATGCCCTTATCTTTTTCCGGCGCGGGCGCGGGGTGTCTCTGGTCGAATACGACAAAAATTGCATACGCGTGGGCGGGTTTCGCGGTAGAAACAGTTCGCTCCAGCGCTCGATCGCTACAAAGGGAATTCGCTTTCTACGTCGCAAAACTCGTTTTAGAACAAGTACAATAAGTTACGCTGAGCGGACTATAAAACTTAAAATAATACTACCTCCGACCCAAGGAATATGGCGCACGCGTATTTCAAGACGAACTTTGACCCAAAAAATTGAGCAACAAAATCTTGATTATATTATATGTAGTTAGTATCGTTGGATACGTATTGAAAAACACTTTCTAATGATGCTAATTTCATACAAACAATATTTATATATTTGACGCAATTCTTGGTCAAACAAAAAACACGTAAAACGAAGGCGCCTTATTCCTTGAATCGGAGGGAGTATAGTGTTGCTGAGTTGGATGAGAGAGAAGAGACACAGACTATAGGATAATAGCCAGCTACAGCGCATGCTCATATGCACTCCAGACGTCCTTGTCGTTCAAGGACGCCAGGAACGTCGCGTGAGTCGTCGCTGTTGGCGATGAGGCGCTGCCGCCGCTCGTACTCCACCATCCGCGCAGCCTTCACGACTTCCTCGTCGTCCTCCTCCTCCTTCACCTCCGGCTTCGAAACGAGGAGGGCGCCGCCGGCGCGCCTCTGCTGCTGCCACGCTAGATTGCGGATGGTAATGCTGCTGCTGCCACGCCTCCGAATCGTGGGTGGCGTCGCGTACTCAGGCTCCGACCTTTCAGCACGCTGTAGCGCGGTGCGAGGAAGGCGCCGACCGCGCTGACCCCGAGTAAGGAGAGTTCGAGGATGACGAGTACGTCCTCCTTGGCTGCCAGCGCGCCGAAGCCGGAGGAGATCGTAGCGGAGAAGGTGGCATCTCTAACCTTGGGGCGCTGTTGTGGATGCTGTCAACAACGGCCGAGAGGGTGCGCCCGGGAACGCCCCAGAAAAGGACGTGCCCCTCCTTGTTCCACGTGTTCCTCCGGCCGACGAGGTCGTCGGTGATGTTCATGTCGGCGTCGTACTGCGCCTGGAAGAAGTCTGCCCACCAGTCATCGTTGCCGGTTGGGGCCCAGGTGGGGTCGGCGCGCTCGTCGGTGCTGAGGCACGCGCGCTGGGTTCTGATCGCGTCCCGCCAACGATCGGTACCCGACAACGGCGGCGGAGGGACGCCGATCCTGTTGACGGCCAGCCTCCAGCCGCCGCTGCTTGGCAGGCGCATGTCCGGTGGGACAGGCTACCGCGCGCGGTACAGCGCCCACACCTCCGCCACCGTGAGGCTGCCGCGCCCGAAGCCGTTCGTGTCGAGGATATTCTTGCGGGAGGACGACATTGGAACGTGGCGAGAGGAAGGAAGGAGGCGCGGCGAGATTGGAATGTGGAAGCGACGAGAATGGGGCGCTCTTTATTGTACAATGGCGGCAGGCGAGGCGGCAGCGGGGCGTTGGCCGCAATAAACGCCGGCGCGGATGGTTTCGCGGCCATGCGCGATGAACGCTTCACTGCGCCACATGGGAAAGCTTGGGCGCCATTAACGTCACTTGACCGGAGGTAGGCGACGGGTTTTAGACTTTCATGTCAATGACGCATCGGGCCCGCCACTCCCCACCTCGCTTCTCGCTCTGTCTGGCGCGCTCGGAGCGTTCCTTGTGAAGCGGGAACGGGCCCAGGGCGCCGGACACCGTATTGGGCCGCGTCGGGCGGAAGGAGGCTTTGGGGCGCGCGACTTGGGCCGAAACTATGCCCGGCGCGCCCCAAAGACCTTTTGGGGAACGCGAGTGGAGATGCTCTTAGAGCATCTTCAATATATGATGTACATGTAAAATAACCATCGGTTAGAGCATCTCCGTCAAAATAACCTTCAGTTAGAGCATCTCTACCCGAAGGAGGTGTGCGGCCACCAGCGCTCGACGAACCGGAGGCGAGTGCCTCGATGCCGTCTTTGCTGGCGGCCTCCGTAGCAGCGGCGCCTCCGGCCCCATGCTTTGTGCCTGGGGGTAGTAGAGCGGCACGCGCATGGGTTCGACGCCTTGGATGCACGGGCGGTAGTCGTACTCCGTCAGCGCCGTGTCGATGTTGCGGCCTTGCCACAAGGCCCGGCGGCCAATGTGCTTGAAGCGGTCGGCATCGCGGCCGGACGAACGCGCGAGCTCGATGTCGCGCTCATCTTTGAAACGCCACGGCCACGTGTAATATCCCAGAACATAGGACCAACGAAGGGTAGATTAGAAATGGGATGTGCATTTTATCGCAAAACGGGGGAAATTTTGGCGCCTTATTGCAAACAATCTAAGGCGAAAAACCTAAGAGGGATCGAGGTTTCTCTCTCGTTGCTATTAGGGTTAGAGCAATGTGAGTGTTATGAATTTCTACATGACCTCTTTTGAAACATAGAGTTTTGGAAGAATATTTGATTTGGCATTTCAAATTTGAATTCAAACAAAAGAAGTATAAAGTAATCAACATATAAATGAATTATGAATTCATAATTCAAAACAACATCACACTTACACAAATAATTCATAAGTGAATATCAAATTTACATAAAATCTCATAGACAAAACCTTGAGCTTTATTGATCATACACACACAATTACATTGTCTTTATAATATTCAATATACAAGAATGAGCAATATAATAAAGAAAATAAAAGAAGATTACAAGTATTGTCTATAAACAAAAATCCTAAACTACTAGTCTTGATCTACTTGTCCCTGGATCAAATGGAGCTTCAAACCTGCATAGACATGAAAACTAGCCAGAGTGTGAAATACAGGTGTCAAGGCCACTTACCAATGTCCAAAACCATGCCAGGAGTGAGATAGGCATCAGCAGACCAAAGTTAGGGTAATGATGGGCACAAGTTCCCATCCCAAGTACACACACAACTTACAAGCTGCTGTGCATGAGCAACACCCAGGCAACCAGGGCATAGCCACCAAAGTGCACATGACTATGTGTCAAGGTAAGGAAGAATCACCAGGGAGTGTAAATAGGTAGAACCACCTGGAGTGATCAATCCAGTCGATCAGATCAACATCAACCAACAGCTAGCAGTGAACAGTAGCAATTCATATCCGTTCTTGCTCAAGAACACCAAATCAAACCTTAGAAACCCTCCAGTTCTCCAAACCAACCAACCAAAACCAACCAGAGACATGGAAACATAAGCAAGATCATCCAGGAGCAAGGAGGAGAAGGACAAGTAACCAAAACCATCAAGCAAAGCTCAACAACAACCAAACATGGCCATCTAGGAGCTGAAACAAGGTATAACTTATACCTGGAGTGGATCCAGTGGATCCAATCCATCTCTTAGCATGTCACACAACATGAGCAGATGCTCATGAGGGGATAACATCACTTGGTTTTGACCAAAAGTTGCTGGCAGAAAGTGAGCAGCTAGATCCAAATACTATCTAGAAGCTATTCTTGTGCGAATAGATAAATATAGATGCACATATAGCAAATCAGTAGAGTAGTACATAGATACTAGAGGCTACAGAGACCACCTAGCTATTCCTAGTCAATTAAACCATCAGATTATGCATATTTTCTTCACATGCAAGTCATGGTGGCATTCATATGATTATGATACCCTACTGTGCAAGAAATAATGAGTTTAGCCAACAAGAAATGATCCAACAGTGAGAGCAACCCAAGCAGTAGCTGTCTACTATGGTCACATCAACCACAAGCCATCCAGTAATAAAAATTTATAAATCATCATTATCCAGGATGGATTCAGACTTTTTATATCTTCCAATTGACATTGGAGAGATCATTTCATACAAATCCATGCATATAATCAACACTGCATAAGCAGTTCATACACAAATAATTCACAAAAGCATGAATACAAGATAATCCATCACTTGATAAGCAGTAGCATCACTGAGAGGCAACCAGTGGGATGACCAAAGGCATCCTAGCCATTGAATCATGTTCAATGTGCTATGAAGAGCAACAACAGCTCACCAACACATGGGTAGCAGCTAGAGCAGGCTTAAACCACTACATTAGCTAGGGAAAGCATACAAATTATCCAAGAATTGAACCTGCAACCTAGCCACTAGCATGAATTGATCCTAAGGGATCAATTGGATCATGTACAAGTCACAGGAGATCATCACAGGCATCACAAGTGTCAGGATTGTTAGCCACTGCCAACAGCAAAGGCCACCACTAATCAATTAAGCAGTTTAGGAGTATGAACATGAAGAATAGGACTAGCACAATCATCCAGTAGGATCAAACAAGCATGAGCATAGCAACAGCAGCCTTAGATAAGAATGAGCATGGCTGCAGTAGGCTTAGGCATGGCATCAAGATAGCATAGCAAGCGCAACAGGCAGCAGCAGCTGAAAGTGCATAGAGCCCCCATGTGTGGTTTTGGTAATTAATGACAATCCCTATGGACTAATGTTTGCATTGAGTCATATGCGTAGGAGTTGTCCATAGGCAATTCTTGAACCATGAGTTGGCTTCAAGGTTGCAATACGAAGAAATGAGGTGCAAGTTCAAGATGAGTCAACTCGGAGAGCTCACATGCTTGAAGCTTGCCATTCATATGTGTTCATGGATATGTGAAATTGCACCGAAGAAGAAGTTCATCCATAGTGGAGTATAGCGGAGCAATCCGCAAGATCTCATCTTCATGAAGCAAGCACAATCAAGAACGGCGTTTCAACTTGTTACGGTCAAGATCGTCATCATCGAGAAGTGGAATGTGCAAGCTCATCCATAGTGGAGTATGGGGGAGCAATCCGTAAGACCCCATCTCCATCAAGCAAGCACAATCAAGAACATCATTTCATCTTGTTATGGTCAAGATCGTCACATTGAGCTCAAGTGAAATGTGCAAGGTTAAGGTTTTATCTTTATAGGGTTTCTTTCTTACCGGTCTTGTGGTTTAGTTGGGAGACCGGGTTATAGGTTAGTTTCCGCACTATCAAGGGGCTCTCGAGTGAGTAACTTGATCGCATCGTTCGGAGAGAGTTCAAACTTTTGCATCCCTGCATCATATTTCTTGGTTGTTATTTGTATCTTATCCATACGGTGTTTTAGAGCTTGTGCTTATTCTAATTACAAGCTCTAGTTCATCGAAAATGGATTCCACATGAAATACTTGTTGCGTTTTCCATATTGGAGTTTTTCCCGCTTTTTTGTAGTTAGAGGTTTCACCTCTAAATTCATGGAAAAATATATCCCACATGTTAGTAATATTTTCACTTTTGTGGGGTAGCTCTTGTCATCCTTTTTCCAACTAAATTGGTTTTACCTAAATCCGACTTTTCTAACTCAAGTTGTTGCAATTTCCTTATTGGAGGTGTTACCGGTTTAGCTCTTATAGATTGGTTAAAACTTTCCCCTTTTGATCTTATACTCCGTGGTTGTACTATGATGTTACCCTGCATGATCTTGTAGAAATCTTCGTTGTGATTCCAATGAGCCCAAGATCATCAAATTCAGAGACCCGATGTGATAATAGCGACGTTTTTGGTGTGCAGTGCGTTGCCAGCCAGATTAGTCCGGCCACGGGCCGGAAGGTCCGGCTGGGCCAGACCAGTCTGGCCCCCGGTCCGGCTAAGCGGTCCCGGCTCTCAGATTAGTCTCCAGAATGGGTTCGGGGCCGGTCTGGACAAGTCCGGCCAAGCCCGGAAGGTCCGGCCGGGTGCGAAAATGGAGCTTTTTTCTCCAAACGGCTAGTGCTCCTCCTCCCATATAAAAAGGGGTCTTCTTCCCCATTGAGTGGTTGCTTATCCTACTCTCTCTACTCCATTGTTGACCTTGAGAAGCTTCCTCTCCCTCTAATCCCTCCATGATTCTTGCTCATATTTGAGGAAAAGATATAGGAGATCTAGATCTACATCTTGACCAAACAAATTCCTCTCTTTGTTAGGGAAATCCACTAGATCTAGATCTTGGAGAAATTTGGTGTTCCTCCTCCTGTTTGTTCTTCCCCTCTTATTCCCCCAATAGCTTTCGTAGCTTTGTTGGAAATTGAGAGAGAAGGACTTGATCATCTTTGTGGTGTTCTAGCCATTGCATTTGGTGCATCGGTTTGACTTCTCCGCGGTGATACGTGGAGGTGAAAGTTCGTGAGATATTCACTTCGGGAGCTTGTTCCCGAAGCTTGTTCCTCTTGGGTCTTTAAACCCTAGACGGCTTAGTGGTCTTTGTGGTCTTTGTGGTGTTCTTGGGGACTTCAATTAAGTTGTGGAGATTCATCAAGGGCAAGGCCTTTGTGGCGATTTATTGGGAGCCTCCAATTAAGTTGTGGAGATAGCCCCAAGCTTTGTGCGGGTTAGGTGACCACCCTAAGGTTCCATAGTGGATCGAGGACATTTCTTTTGGTGGGAATTCTCGAGGAGAATACGGTGGCTCTCGTGCGTTTGCAGTGACTTGTCCTCCACACCGCTCCAACGGAGAGTAGCACTCGCAAGAGTGTGAACTTCGGGATACATTGTTGTCTCCGCGTCACTTCGGTTATTCCTATACCCGAGCTCTTTACTTATGCACTTTACTTTGTGATAGCCTTCGTGCTTGAAGATATATATCTTGCTATCACATAGTTGCTTGAATTTCTTAGGATAAGTCGTTGGTGCACATAGCTGAACCATAGTTATATAGGTTTTGTGCTTGACAAATTAAACCCTAGTTTTATTCCGCATTTGTTAAGCCTATTCACCCCCCCTCTAGGAGGCATCCGTGTCCTTTCAATTGGTATCAGAGCCCGGTCTCTCACTATAGGCTTTACCGCCTTGAGAGTAAGGATGTCGGCTATAGATTTAGTGCATGATCACACTTTTATATTCGATGGCGCAAATTCTGACATTTGGAAAATTCGCATGCTTAGTCATTTTCGGGCCATTGACCCTCATATGGAGCGAATTGTGGATATAGGTTTTTCTCCTCCGATGGATTCCCAAAATCTATCTTTAGAGGATGAGAAAAATTTATATCTCAATGCTCAAGCTTCTAACGTGATTTTTCATGCTTTGAGAAATGTAGATATTCTTGCAATCTTGCCTTTCCGGAGCGCTCATGATTTATGGACAAAGCTTCAAGAAAAATATGATGTGTCCAACATTATTGAGGATGATTGTATTCCCTCCACTTCCGGCTGTGATGAACTTTCATCCACTTCACCATTGTGTTTCAAGACACAAGGAAATGCCAAGGTGAGTGGTGATGACCATTGCAATGTTGAGGGTGATCCAATTCTTGATGATCCTTCATATCTATCTCATTGCAATGCTTTCTCTTTGGACTTAAACACATCTAGCACTATAAATGATTCACATGCTTGTGTTGATAGTCCTTGCATATCATGTGTTAAATGCTCATCTAAATGCCATGGTGATATGCTTGCTATTTCTTATCGCCATAATATAAATGCTTCTATTTCCTCTAGTTGTTGTGTGTCTAACAATGTAGAGGAAACCGAAGAATCCATTGGCAATGACAAGATCTTGAATGGAGCTTCAAGTAGCTCTTCTTCTCCATCATCTAAAGTTTCTCATGTATGCCTTATGGCTAAATCTTCTACGGTATCTCATACCTCGGAAGCTAATCTTTCTCATAATGATGAAGATGAAGTACATGAAGAAGAAGAGGAATTGATTGCCTCTTTACATGATAAGGGTGAGGTTGTTCATCGTGCTCTTCGCAAAAATAAAATTGCTTTCTCTAAATTTGTTGAAATCTTAGTTTGTGCTATTGAGAGCCAAAAACTTATTGAGATGCATGAGAACACCATATTAAAAATGGGTGTTCTTGAAAGCAAGTATGCCGATGAAATAGGTTCTCTAAAGGATGAACTTGAAGAAGAACAAACCACCAAAGAATCTCTTGAGGAGACCTTTTCTCTAGAATTGTCTAGAATAAAGGAAAATCATGATAGAGATCTTGAAGTGGCAAATGATCTAAAGATAAAAAATGATAAGCTTGTGTTTGTGAATGCTAAACTCCTTG
>NC_061508.1:99603649-99720528 GCF_022539505.1 Lolium rigidum
TTCAAATTTATCAAGCTTCTCTTTATTGTTTTTAACAAGACATTTGCATCCAAAGACACGAATGTATATGACATTAGGCTTGTTACCTGTGAGAAGCTCGTATGGAGTTTTATTATGCAGGGGACGGAGAAAGAGCCGGTTGGAGTAGTGGACAGATGTAGAGATGCCTTCTCCCCAAAAGTTATGGGGTGACTTGAATTCACTCAACATGGTTCTTGCCATCTCAATAATAGTCTGGTTCTTCCTTTCAACAACACAATTTTGCTGAGGGGTATATGGAGCTGAAAACTCATGCTTGATGCCCTCATCATCAACAAACTCTTGCATAGTGTAGTTCTTGAACTCGGTGCCATTGTCGGTCCTTATCGCCTTGATCTCAGATTCATACATTCGTTGAGCTTTCTTGGCGAAGATGATGAACTCTCTATAGGTCTCATCCTTAGACTTAAGGAGAAAGACCCAAGAGTATCTTGAGTAATCATCAACAATGACTAGTCCATATTTTCTCCCACCAAGAGAGTATCATAATGAAATGGCCCAAAGAGATCCAAGTGAAGAAGCTGCAAAGGCCTAGAGGTGGGGATGATACTCTTGATAGGATGTCTCTTCTTGAGTTGCTTCCCAGCTACACATGCAATGCACACACGATCTTTCTCAAAGGAAATAGCGGTTAGTCCAACAATGTGCTCACCCTTTAGGAGTTGTTTAAGATTTCTCATGTTGACATGATCAAGGCGGCGATGCCACAACTAGCCCTCGTCATGTTTGGACATTAGACATGTAGGGAGAGAAGGGCTCTCTTTTGAGAGGTCAACCACGTAAAGGTTGTTCTCCACATATCCAACAAGGACCAATTTGAGATTATCACTCCTAAAGACTTTCACACAATAATTAGTAAAATAGGAACTATAACTGGCATCTGCAAGATGATAAATAGAAAGCAAATTGTAGCCAAGGGATTCAACAAGCATGACCGTCTCAAGGCACAAGTCCTTAGAGATTACCACCTTGCCATACCCAAGTACCTTTCCCTTCGAGTTGCCACCAAAGGTGATGCTTGACTTTTAGTTAACATCCTCTATGAATTGGTCAAGCACACCTCTTCCTCCGGTCATATGATTGGTGCATCCACCGTCAAACACACATTTTGGATCACCGGAGGAATACCCCTACAAAATCAAGTAGAGGATTTAGGAACCCATCGATTAATGGGTTCCTTTGTAATGGCAACAAGATCTTTTGGTACCCAAATTTAGTACCCTCTATAAGCATAGCCATTACGAGGGACAATATATTCAGCATAAACATCACCATAATAATATAAAAATAAAGCATAGTGATTGTTAGGTCCCGTGCGGTCACCACTAGTGACTTTTCCCTTTGGGGGTCTTTGCCATCATTAGTGACCTTCTTGTTCTTTTCTTGAGCGGGCTTCTCCTTCTTGTAGTTGTTCTTCTTGTGGGGCTTGGGAACATACCCAAGTCCATATATACTTCTTATTGTTTCACCTTTGCTTACTCAAAAGGTCATCCAATCCCATCTTATTCTTGGAGGTAGTGAACTTGGCCAGTTCCTTTGTCAACCTAGCATTTTCTTCAAGAATAGTTGCTTATTCACAAGCAGATTCATTGAGATAATAGTTGAGACCATATTTGGTTATCAGAGATTCAAGGTATTCATTGGTCTCAACATATAGAGATATTTCTTCTTTTAATTGAGCATGTTCCTCATAAAGTTTAGCATGTTCACAAGTAGATGAGGTAGAGGAAATAGCAATATTTTCAGCAACAATGGGATCACTCAATGATCCAAGAGCCTTCTTATAGGTATCTTGGAGTAGGTCATGGCTCTCTCCAAGTTTCTTGAGCTCATCCTTAACAAGCTTGTTAGCTTTTTCAAGATGGTCAAGATCCTTAGTGAGAGAAGCATGAGCAACTTCAAGCTCCTTCTTTGAAGCATCCAGCTCTTGGGCCATTAATTGAGCCCTTTCAATAGTTTCTAGGTCCTTAACTCTATCTAGTTCAAATGTTACAACTAGTTGCCTAAGGCCTTGAGATATGCACCTTTCATTTTTTTAGCTCTTGTCTTAGGAGATTGAATCTCTGTTTCTCATCTTTCATAAGAGATTCTAATTCCTCAATGGACTCATCCCTTTCATGAGGGAGCCCATCAAGAAATCGAACTTGACAAGAGCATCGCCATGAAGAGTGCATCTAACTTTGAAAAGACCTTTAAGGACAACCTCTTCATCTTGATTATCAGTTTTACCATCATCAAGAATGCTAGATAAAGAGGGTGGGGATTCCATTACCTTTGCTTCCCTTGCTATAAGACAAGAGCCAACGATCGTAGATGAGGAAGAGTCATCGGAGTCATCATCATAAGTCATTCTTGCCATGACGGAAGAACCAATAACATTTGGATTTGAAGACTCCGTGGAATAATCCTTGGAGTAGTCATATGTGAAGAGTGACCCAGGTTCGTAGAAAGCCAAACCAGCCACTCCAGCCTCCTTCTCCTCATCTTCTCCCTCTTCATCGGAAATGTACTCAGTACCAACAAAGGCTCTTCCCGTGTTCTTCTTGTATTGCTCATTTATTGGGTTTGGCTTCAATCTTAGCTTGACACCTTTGACAAACCTTGGCTTGCCTACCCTCTTCTCATAGGGGCACTCATTTGCAAAGTGATTATCTTCATCATAGTTGTAGCACGTTCTCTTCTTCTCATTGGAGGAGATTGGGAACTTCTTCTTGTATTTCTTGACAAAGAAAGCAAAATATGTGCCAATGTCACTGGTTGAAGTCATCTCTTCTTCTTCTTCTTCTTCAATCTCATAGACTTCTTCCCTTTCTTGATCTGCCCTGGCTTTCAAAGCAAGATTGTGGGAAGGACCATCGACATGGTTCATCACCATGAGTCTTTCTCCTTCCTTGGCCATGTTGTCATTAGCAGCCACATAAGAGACAAGATCATCTGCGGATAGGTCTGCTTGTTTGGTGAGGATTCACAAATTTAGGGCAAGGTTGGTGTCCTTATGTTTGACAGCAATCATGGCAATGATCTTGAACTTTATGAACTCTTCATTCATTTCAAATCCGTCATTGTATTTAGCACATCCAGGGCCCTTAAACTTCACTCGAAGAGCTCCAAGTTTTACATAGGCCTCAGCTATAGTCTCTCCTTCCTTTATCATAAACAAGGTAGTCTCAGTTTTGGCTGACTCATAAAGAGACTTTTGGATAAGATTGGTTCCCTCTTGGAGTACTAAAATCCTATCGCAAAGCTCTTTAGCTGAATCAATGCCATTGACTTGCTCAAGCAGCTTGCGGTTGATTCCACTTCTAATTTTGTCACATGCAGAAGCATTGAGTTGACGGTTGTAGAATTCGGTGGAGATCAACCTAATGGGATCTTGTGGCTTCCTGTATCCATCAATAATGATCTCCCACATCTCCACACTGCAACTGCGAATATGAGACTCCATAGAAGATATCCAAAAGGAAAAGTGAGTTCCATCAAAATGGGGAAAATTCCCACTATGGTTTATATGAGGCATAGGCGAAGTGTTTTTAGGATAGTCACGATTAACCTGTTTGTAGGACTCCAGAGGGATAGCAACCCCACTAGAAGTCCCACCACTTACACTCTTAAGCATGGCACTCATTTCTGTCATTTGGCTCTGAAGGTCATCATCCTTTTTCTTTTTCTCAGCTTCATATGCTAAGAATCTGGATTTCATCTCCTTAACCGAAAGGTTAGAATCTTCATCCAAACCCTCGAATAGTTTATCCATCTCACTCTTAAGGTTGTAAGGCCCGTAAAAAGAGTCCAGGCTCTGATACCAATTGAAAGTTCAGAGATGGTAAACCTAGAGCGGGGTGAATATGTTTCTACAAATTTTAGTTATATCTTTGCGGAATATAACCTAGATGATAATGCAAGTATCTCAAGCACAAAGGCTCTCACAAGATATATAACACAAGTAAAGAGTTCGGTTAGGGATAACCGAAAGCACGCGGAGACGAAGATGTATTCCCGTGTTCCCTTCCTTTGCAAGAAGGTACGTCACGTTTGGAGAGGTGGGGATCCCACGAAGGATTTCCCAACGCAACGAAGGCTCACCTTCTTCCCCGAGCCTATCCCACGAAGGAATAGCTCTTTCACTTGTGGTAGACTTTGAGGCAGCCTCCAAACCTTCACAATCTTGCCATGAGCAAATCCACAGCCCACATGCTTCCGCACGATTTTGCCCACCTAGGGTTTCCAAGAAACCCTAGAGAGCATGTATCTCGAAGAATACGAGGGGAACAAGATTTGGCTTGGTGGAACTCGCAGATCAAGACCTCCTCTAGCTTTTCCCCGGAGGGATTTGAGTTTGGGTGGAGGAGGAGGGAGATCTGAGGCTTTTGGTGTTTGCAACAATGGAGTATGAGAGAGAGAGAGAGCTCAAGAACAAAGTGTAGTGTAGTGCCTAACCGTTCTGAGCTAGGGGAAGGGGTATTTATAGCTTCATTTGAAATCCAACCGTTGGGGAAGTGTCCAACTCAGCAGTAGGTCGAAGAGGCCAGTTTGCCGGGCCAGGCGCCGGACTGGCCGGTGGCACACCCGGTGCCGCCGGGCTGTAGACCGAGCAAGCCGGCATCCACCGGGCGTGGTGCCGGGCCTATACCGAGTGAGCGCCCCCACTTCCTGGAAGTTGCGCCGGTGTGCATTGGCGCAGGGGCCAGCCTACGTCGGGCCATCCGGTGCAGGAGCCGGTGCCACCGGTCCATCCGACATGAAACGGACGAGTGACCGGGGAAATTCCGGGCGAGTAGCGTGAAGTTCCTAGAAGTTGCCTGGTGTGCACCGGTGCCACAGCCGGCCTACGCCGGACTGGCCGGTGCCACACCTGGTGCTGCCAGACCAGGCGCTAGCCAGAAGAGAAAACAAGTATTCCCCTTTCTCATCAAAGTGGGGGGGTCTCCCTTCACCTTCTTGTTCCATTGATACACCATTATGCTTGATGGACTAATACCTGAGTATAATCTTGTAGGCACGCATTAGTCCAATACTCTAGCTACGGTATCATTGTTACCAAAATAATGGATAAGGGTAAAATACCCTTACAGAAGCCCTCCCTCTCGACTCTAGTAGTGGTCCTCTTCGGCAGTGGCCTAAGCGTTGGTCTCCCGAAGTGGCGCGGTTGTGGGTGGTCGCCGGATCTAGGCGGTCAGATCTAGCTTGCGAGGGTGAGTTTGGTGGCGTCCCCTGCATAGCATTGGTGTGGTCTTTGCGGCAGGGTTTTGCTGTTGTGCGGGCCAGTGGAAATGCGGGACGACTCTTTCCGGTTGCTTTAGGTGGTGCTCCAAGCGAAATTTGCCTTGCTCTGTCCGCCCAGCGGCGGTGGCCCTTACTGGCGTCTCTTTCTCGTTGGACGTGTCACCCTGAAGTCTTCCTCGACCTCTTCAGCCTCAGAACAAGCTCTTCGGGTGATAGCCTAGACTCGTTAGGTCGGGCGGCGAGCGTCGCCCTCTCACATCACTTTCCTCCTTGGGCGTCACCTTGGAGATCTTGCTCCCCTACGCGGTGTTGTAGATAGTGCCCTAGAGAGAAGTAATAAGGAGTATTATTATTATATCTCAAAAGTTTCTAATAGTTTTGTGTCATGCTATAACTATATTAATCGGAAACATTGATACGCGTGTGTGGTATTGTAAACAAACCAGGGTCCCTAGTAAGCATATATGCGAACTAGCTCATTGTGGTCATTCAATGATCGAGGTTTCCCAGTCATGGACATACACGTCATTTGACAATGTGATCTTATCATTAGGTGAATGATATGATGAAAATACCCAGAAAATATATAAATATTGTAACGCGATCAAGTCATAAAGTTCAACGCTGTGATATTTATGAAAGCGCAGTGACCTAATCCTTAGATTGTGAGATTATTCCTATTCACTGTCATCAGAAGCTGAAGGGATGGGTTGAGGCGTATGTATCAAGGGCGGGATTTTTTCATCCGTGCGACAAACAAATAGTTTAGGCTCTCTCGGCAATATTACATCCAAGTTGCGCAACGCATGACTATGTCATGAGGATGGGATCACATGGAAATGAGTTGAATAGCCTTGTCGGTAACAAGATCGAACTACGTATGATGATACCGGTCTCGAAGTAAGAAAGTGAATAGGACTCAACAAAATGGTTCAAACAACGATCATATCTCCGTGGAATTCACAGGGGTTATTATGGGCATCCCGGGTACCGCTATTGATCATTGACCGGAGAGGTGTCTTGGTCATGTTCGAGTATTCCCGAACCATAGGGTAACATACTTAAGGGTTGGCGATGCTTGGAGATCGTTATGGAAATTCGAATCACCGAAGAAATAGAGAGAGAGAGAACCAGAAATGGGTTGCGGGAGAATCTAAAAGGTGTTCAGAGTGGTCCAAGTGGTGTCTCAGATCATTGGCAATTAAATAATATGTATTATATATAGTAATTAAGTCAATTAATATTTAATTATATGATTTATTTAATTAAATAAGGCTTCCCACGTTAATTGGGCCCCTCCTAGAAGAGGAGACCATTAAGGGGGTGGCCGGCCACCCCATGGGCCAAGGTGGGGGTGGGTGCATGGTGGCTGGCCGCACCCCCCACCTTTAGTCCCACATTGCCAAACCAAACCACACCCCTTCCCCCTCCCCTTCCACATATAGTGGAGGCACGTGGAGAAAAGGACACACATAAATCTCTCAAAGGCCCCATTTCCGAGGGTGTTTTTCTCTCTCAAGTGCGGCTCCTCGAAGGGCTGCACACAAAGGGACTCGACCCATCTAGTATGCGGGAGCATTGCTAGGATTCCGATCCAGAAGATCTACTTTCGCAATCTTAGCTGGATCAGGAGGTTTGAGAGTCGTCGCCAACACAGTACGTGTGCGAAACCTACAAGGTGCGGCACTTACGGCACTCGACGTCGTACGAGGAGGATTGAACGACCCAGAGATCGGCGACGAGTACGACTACATCAACCATGTTCTTGCGGAACATAAACCGCATTCGGTCTACGAGGGTACGTCACAAAAACCATCTCTGTTACAACATTACTCTTAGATAGATATGGGTAATAGGAGTACGTTAGTTAGATTTTTTGTTTTGTACTATGAACCCTACACGTGGCTCATGGTGGGCTTGTGTAACACCCCAAAAATATGACTTCGAAAGGGTAACGTGGAAAGGGAACTCCATGAAGTTCTAAAGACCTACGAAGACTGACGTGCATAGTTTTCTGAATAAAACTTACTTTTCTAAGAAACCGTTTTCAAAAACTTATATAAGTCTAGGACCACCAATCCACGACTTAAGATAGTACATTAAACAATAACCATCTTAGGCCCTTTATTAGAGTATGCGAAGACTGATGACAAAACTAGCAAAGAACCAAGAACCCGAAGGAGAGGAAGCATACTACGAGGAACCAAAATCTTTCTAGAGTAGAATCGAAGGAGTGGACTACAACATAGTTTATGGAGTGGAAGACGAAGAGTCAGAGGTTGAGACTTAGATAGGCTGGAATAAGTTAGATGACCCGAACAACATATAATCGTTCTAAATATAGTTGTTCGGCTCCAACGGTACTAAGCTTAGTTATGCCATTGCTTCTTAAGCTAGCTGATTTGAATTTGGATTTGCCCATGAATCCTCATTGAACCGAGGAGGATCTCAAACCTTGTGTATTCTTCTGGATTGTGACCATGAATATATGAGAATTATGAACCTACTATGTTAATGTTGTACCACTCTGTTGGGTGTACTATTTGTGGGACGGAGTTCCATGAGTATTATGCCATGCCAATGACTTGCGCATAATAACAAGCAGTGATGTTTTTGGCCACCAGGGCTGTACAC
This sequence comes from Lolium rigidum, assembly GCF_022539505.1. Lineage (NCBI taxonomy): Eukaryota > Viridiplantae > Streptophyta > Magnoliopsida > Poales > Poaceae > Lolium > Lolium rigidum. The sequence goes on from NC_061508.1 coordinate 99,611,546, forward strand.
ACATGACATCGGGGTCGACTAATGGCTAAACGGTGATGCGGGAGTTCTGTGCGAAGGCCGCATGGAGACGATGACGTTGAAGAGTGATGGCTGGTCGCGGCAAGATCTTGTTAGTCGCAAACATCCCGACGTGTCCCAGCTTCCTCGGCTCGAGTTTTATGCTTTTCCCTTTAGAGATCGTTGGCAGAATCAGATATGACTATCCCTTCGCAATGGGTCATTTGCCTGCCGTATGCCAATGTGAGCTTCAGGTTGCTGCTTTTGCAAGGTCTTCGAGGATGTTGGAGTCGTCGACGCGTGATGATGACGATCCTAGGAGGCAACCTCCACGAAAACCTTCGCCTTGGCTCCCCGTGTAGCTTGTGTGGGTGTGTACCCTTGCGACGAGTATATTCCATGACGGTCGGCGAAGGGTGTTACGTAATAGACTAATATCTTATTTTCTTGATTAATGAAAATAAAAAGCATTTTACCTTGCATAAGAAAGAAAACGTGGATTGTCTTTTATGGAGTAAGACTAGCCACAATGAGAGTATGATAAGTAGTATTATGCATGCTATATTGACAAAAATCTAATGTACATAAATGGGAAGAGATGTGAGAGTGGTATCATAGATAAATACAGTATCATAGCACGTAAAATTAGAAAATTTGATGGAAAATACATCAGGTACACAAATTTGCATTGAGTATTACATATAATTACTATATGATACTTTGCATTAGGCTAGCCATAGTGCTAGTATCATACACGTTAGTCCCACAAAAATGATGATGTGGTAGCTAATTAAGGAGGAGAGATGAGATTAGAGTAACATAGATAGATACCGTATCATAGCGCAAACAACGAGAAAAGTTAATACTAAATAAATCTTATACACAAATTTGCATTGAGATTCTAAAAAATAATAAATATAACATGATTATGATACTACTCCATGATACTACCCACTGTAGAGATAGTATCATAATACTACTACATGATACTTACCACTATGTTCAGCCTTATAGAGATGTGCCGTAAACTGATATTATATGCATGATACTTTGAATTGTGACTACTCTAGTGTTACTAGTGAAAGCAAATATAATAGTAAGTCCTACTCAACTGACTATGAAAAATAAAATAATATATTTTTGTCTAGTTGGACGAGAGAGAAGAGGAGAGAGAAGTTAAGTGTGCTCTTATGCAAGAGCCAGCTTTAGCACGTGCTCCTAGGTAAGTTGCGAGAGTGAATGGTGGGCCATACATATATAAAGTACTACGTACTTATAGCTAACTATTGTACATGTTAGCTACAAGTTACCTATTGATGACATGGCAACTTGCTTATAGCCAACAACTCGATGTACTATTGCAATTACTAAGACTACTCATAGTTGGAGTAACTTCACTAGTAACTAAGTGTCCAACTCAGCAAATTTGCTTATGTGGCAGTGAGTTAATGAGGAGAGAGGAGGATGGAGTGAGAGCAAGTACAATAAGTCCTAGTCAGCTGGCTTTAAGGATTAAAATAATATATTGTTGCCTAGTTGGAGGAGAGAGAAGATGAGTGTATGCAAGAGACAGCTCTAGCACGTGCTCCTAGACACTATGTGAGAGTGAATGGTGGGTCATGCACTAATAAAGTAGTAGAATTTTATAGCTCATTATTATACATGTTGGCTCTAAGATGACTATAGATCACATGACACTTGGCATATAGCCAACCGTTAGCTTGACCCGGACTTTTGGCTCATGGGTGCCACCCTCCCCCATAGATCTACCGTTTATATCTGCTTTAAGATGGTCCAAAAGAAAGTAAGAAAAATCTGAGCTGGAACAGATCTAATGTAAATACAAAGCTATACGTCTGCTCCTGCCTGACAACACTGTTCGTCTGGTCACGCAATTACTGCTGTACGTACTGCTACCGAGAGTAGCTTTTGCCAGGATTCCCATGTGGCATGCATTTCTCATTAAGTCTGTGGCCCCCACCACGATTTAGCACGCATAGATATTTTCCAATCCGTCCTCTTCGCTAGTACTCCTGCACCTCCGGTCTCCACCGAGAGGCCCCCGGGTCAATCCGCCGCCGTGCCTCCGGGATCCAACCTCCGCCGCCGCCCCTTAGTACAACCAACGCAGCCTCCCCCATGCTTCAGGCGGCGGCCCCAGCAGGAGGAGCTCCGACCCCTGTGTCGTCTCCCCCTTCCACCTCTAGCACCCAACCCCAGCCACCCGCCGTCGTCGACCGCATCTACCACGGGCACACCAAGCTGGAGTAATTCGCCGATCACAGTGCGCCAGGGCCTAGCTGGTCAGGGTCTCCTCGTGTGAGTACTTTTTAGAACGCGTTGAACACAACACGCGCTAGAGAATCAGGCTGAGGCCCCTCCATGTGTGTGTGTGTGTGTTTTTTTTTGGTTTGGATCATGTGATTATCATATCTCAGTAATGTAAAAAGTATTCGATGGCTTGCAAGTTTTAATCCTGAGCATTTTAAGTTTCTCCATCGCTCAGCTCAACTATCAGATGATTTATTTGTCCGATCCAGACTACAGATCTGGAAATCATTTTTAGCATTGTTAAATGTGCAACTTTGTTCCTAGTTATTCTCTTGGATTTCAATTGTTCACTCGGAAGTGTCACAGATTTATGATTTGGGAGCGTATGGTTTCTTCATATGCTGCTAATCTAGTCTAGATGATAATCAAAATCCTTACTTACTAAGTAAAGATGCTCAAGGTAAGTCCCTGGAACATGTAACTAATTAGATTAGATTAATATCTTTAAATTTTTTGGAATATGTATTGTTGTTTTTCTCTTCTTAAAGTTTAAGTTAACCGTGAAACTTTTTTTCTAAAACAATCGTGGAGTAGTAATAATGTTCTAGTTGTTAGAAAAAGATTCTTGGAATAAAATGTGATCTTAGTGAGCTAATTAGGGTGCAAATCACAATTAATAGCTTCAAAATCGGAGGCAGGGTTCATCATGTCCCTTGACTCCTGTCTGCCCGAAGTCGAACAACCTAGCGCCTTAAAGAAAAGAACTGAAGCCTCCAACAGCCATGTTGACTTCTTCATCCATCACGAGCAACGAGCATTGAAAGCTCTGGGCCAAGTGGTACGGATGCCAGGAAAAATACGAGACTGAAGAACCCTGCTAAAGATCAATACGCCAAATAATTTACTGGTCCTAGGACAGATGGCAGGCAAAGACGTGGGGGGAGGTAGCACCCGTGTGCTCCTTTGTAATTCTCACCGTTAGCTCTACTATTGAACTTTCTCTAACATAGCTAGTTATTGTAACATCACATTTCCCAAGATACAATGAATATATGATACTACTTTGATGTTACTAACCACTATGAAGGTAGTAATATAGGGTAGTAACATGTGCATGTTACTACTCTATGTTACTTCCCACTATGACTAGTCTAAAAGTGAGTTAACCTTTGTTCATGTTGCTTTCGAGGCCACGTGTTTCGATTAGTTTGATCGGAGACGCGCATGTACTCACATGCATCATGGATAAACACAATAACTATAATAACCAGGCGCCAATTAATCTCCATATTACATGCATGCACAGTGCTCTATGCATCTTTGACCCAACTCGGCTGGCCTTGTCATTTGTTCTGCCCTCTAGTCTTGGTCTATATCGATTGTCCATGCCGGTTGGGCGGTGAAGAGCCCAATTGCTGTCAAATCACCATGCTAGTTTAGTTATGCTTGTCGTGTACCACTACAGATCTACTCTTCGGAAACACCATGCCATAGCCATGAATACGATGGTAGGCAGTCCAAAACAACGTGGTCAACTCTCTCAAATTCCTACCCCCCTTTCGCGCGAGCAAGCTCTGAACTGAAACCGCTTGACATCCACTCCGAAATTTACCGTGGGCTCTGGCCAGCTTTTGATTTGTCTAGAGATAGATAGATAAACGGATTAGGTCGGTAGGCAAAGCGCAGCGGATTATTTTAGGCCAAACACACCAAGATAAAGTAAAGTAATCGTGTTCTTCCTTTGGTGGTGGATCGCCTTTCGCATGGCGTTGCTGTCAAAGAGATATTCCAGGCATCTTCTGCTTGATACAATATTGTTTTCTGCACGGTGGCGAATTAAGATGAGGAAATTGCTCGCTGGGTCCAGATTTAGGTCAAGGATAATATGTTCGTGGGCGATAGTGATTGATTATTAGCCCTGGAGGTACATGATTAATTGGTGGCATACGTATGTACGTGGACATGAAGACGGTAGAGCACGCGCCAACACCAAGAAAAATACAAAGTACTTAGGCTGGTCATAGTGGTAAGTATCATGTAGTAGTATCATGTATATGATACTTGTGTATGATACTATCTCTATAGTGGTTAGTATCATGAAATAGTATCATAGTCATGCTATATTTATTGCTTTTTAGAATCTCAATGCAAATTTGTGCACAAGATTTGTTTGACATTAACTTTTCTTGTGACATGCGCTATGATACAGTATCTACCTATGTTACTCTAATCTCCTCTCTCCTCTTTAATTAGCTGCCACATCAGCATTTTTGTGGGACAATGTGCATGATACTAGCTATGATACTAGCACTATGGCTAGCCTTACATGACAAAAAATATGTTTTATACTTGTATGAATGGATCGGATTGACGCAGAAGTCCTTAGATTTTATTTGGCTGTATTGTTAAGATACGTGGCATGGGTATGATGTGCGTCATTTTCGAGCTTCCCTGCTCTTTTTAAAGAAAACGCCATCTCTCGCCCCTACATCGCTATGCTGTCGGCTAATAATTGGGTGCTTGCATCATCTCCAATCCAAGCTTACCATAAGAAAAGAAAGGTATACTTCGACGTTTTCCTTTTTTTAAAGTTAAATATTTTTAAAATTTAACATAAAATTAGCAACATATGTGACATCAAATTGCTATGTTATTAAATTACATGTCAAAATGAATCTATGTCAATTTCGTATCATAAATGCTACTACATTTTTTTTCTAGAAAGTTGGCCAAAGCTAATAAAATTTAACATGTCCTAACGAACACTTATTTGAGGACGGAGGGAGTACGTTCCATTTCCCTGAAACGGAAGTGAGCTTACTCCTTCGTCCTTTGGTTTTCGGCCAAGTTAAAAAAAAATTTCCAAATTGAACTAACTTTTTATCAAAAATAGAAACATATGTGGCATTAGATTACTATATTATGAACTAAATTTTAAGATGGCGGCTGTGTTCGTCGATTCCTGCTCGATGAGGGGAAGATGCGGGCTTGGCTAGGCTTCTCGGAAGTCGACGGTGTGCCCCCTGCGGGGCAGATCTAGGACAATTGGGTCCGGATTTGCCGACAGCAGTGCGTGTGTGACGTGACGTCCAGGCGCGGCCACGGAGCAGCGGCGTGGGATCCTATGTTGATACGTAGGATTGTGGGTGGCAAGGACGACGGTTTGAGGTGTTGCCGCTGGGTGGCCATTTTGGTCGGCAGTAGTGCGTTGTGCTTGGTAGGTGCGTGGCGGCGAGCTGCAGCGAGGTGGAGGTGGTGGCAACTGCGAGCTTGCGGGCTAGATCTGTGCCAGGAGGATGGGGATCTGGTGGTCCCTTTACGGGTCTTCGGGCCCGGGCTCCGTGGGTCGTGATGCCCATGTCTTGCCCATCACCCTGCTCCTACCATACCTTCCCCACCTGCATGTGCGGCCTCGAGGAGCTCTTGGCCCGCGGTCATTTCAGTTTGTGATTTGATGGGGTTCGGGAGAAATCCTTGTTGTCTGGTGCAGCGGCGCCTGCAGGTGTCGCCATTCCAACCTATAAGGTGCCAAGGTGACCCATCTCCACTTCCCCATGAGTATCGAGGGAAACTCTAAGACCAGTTCGCTGCCGCATCTCTTCTTGAAAGTGCTACCTTGATACTCAACGACCTATATATATATATATGGTGCATGTAACATGGTGGGACAATTTCGGAGGACACATCGGTTTGCGGGTCACCATGCTTCGTCAATCCGCCGTTGTCTTCCTTTGTATCTCTTTACTTTCTTGTTGGGCATGTCTTTGCTGTTACCCGAATATTATGTTTTCTCCAAACGGTTGTATGGTGTGGTTGTTTTATTTATAAAGCAGTGCGAAAGTCCTATTTTGAAAATACTAATATAGTGTCATAAATATTGCTACTTTTTTAAAAAAATTAGTCAAATTAAATAAAATTTAACTCATCCATATCTATACACTTGCTTGTGGATGGAGAGTACAGATCTCTGGATATGAGAATAGTTTCGTGGTGCACCTTTCACCTACAAGTACCACTCCCGTTAACTAAATATTTTTTTTTTTTTTTTGAAACTAGGAAAACCATTCCATTACTCAACATGCATAGCAAGCTCGCGGGCAACAACAACCTGGGTAAAGCCTGGGGCATGATCTGGCCATACCGCTTGAGAAACATCACACATCCTTGGACAGAAATTTAATTTGAAACAAATAAAATTCAGAAACAAGGATTCTTGGAGCTAAAAATCTTGGAGCTTCGTCAAAAGTGTGTGACCATGATCCATACCATCACCGTGATTTTTATCCCCTCCTCATCCGCTAGGCCCCTCGGTGCACCAGATGCCATGTGAGCTCTTTTGTCTATCCTGTCTGTCGATTGGTTTGGGGTTCAATGCAGACAGCTACTCAGCTCCGGTCCTCTGTCCTGTCACATAATGGATCAAGCACAATTCCATTTTTCTGGGTTTATTCATGCTGCACTTGGGCAGGCCTTCCTTGTCTTGCTAATCATATGTGCTCCTGTGTATGCTGGGCACTATGTATCCGAATATTCTGCGGGCACATTGTGCATTCTCACCAGCACATACATAGTGGATTTCTTCTAAAACATACATAGTGGATTCTCTGAAAAAAATAGACTTGTAGACATGTTAGGCAGTGAGATGTGCAGGATGGATAGGGTTACCTGCTGACTAGAGTAGCAAATTTCTTGTATGAAGATAGACTGATCGGGAATGACAGGGCGTCTAAGATGTCGATGGACAGAGTGGTGGAGTGGAGAATCTATCCCTGAAAACACTAAAAATTGTATATGAGAAACAAAGGAAAAAGGCGAGAATCACCCGGAGAAGAAGAGAATCCCAGCGCGGGAGTGGCAAGGAACCTGATGTGATCTGGCCCCTTGCGGATTGCGGAAGTGATAAGGTTTTCGATGTTACACTTGTCCATTTGCTGTGAATGGTGAGATGGTACCTTTCCAATTCCCAACTCTCCCATTGGAAAATCTGGATGATTTGGTCCAGTTTTCGCCAACCATTTCGCCACCACTCGCAATCACCCTCGCCATCATCGGTCCATCGACCAGCGGAGGAGAGATAGTTTGCTGCATCATGCTGGCTGGGATGTTTTGGCAGGAATTCTGGCCTGGACTCCCGGGTAGACTGCATGTGTTTCTTGAGGCAAAATGTTTTTGATATGTGGAAGGTCTGAGGTAGACACCGGTACAATAATGCCGTAGCCACCTACATAATTCAAAGTAGCACCGTGCCTCGTTTTGACTGGTGTGTTATTGTGTTTGACTTCGGTTGGTAGAGCATGTGGCGTCTGGGTTTTCTGGGAAATGCAAAAATGAACCGGGCGGCATGTGCTTCGGGCACAAGTCTCTCTTCCATTAGTTGATGTGAGGCGTGGGACCCACAATAGCAGTTTTGTCTTTTTATTATATACTAAAAAATACAAGAGGTGGACCCTTCATTAAGGCGAGAGAGAGAAATGGGCTGTGGCCGCACGCCGGAGGAAGAAGGACCCCCCCTCCCCCGCTCAGTCCGCGCTTGTGCAACCACCCCCAAGCTTGCCGGCTTGCGCCGCCCCAAGCATCCCTTTCCCGTCTCATCCTCGTCCAACCGCGACGGCTGCTACAAGGGTCAACGGCAGCACAACAGCTGCAAGCTGTCCTAGACGGCTTCGGCGCACAGCTTCACGCATGCGCGTGAGCAGAGCCAGCACAGCGAGGGAGAGGAGCAATTGCTGGCGGCCGGGCGCGCAGCAGGACACGGTCGGTGAGCGGGGGCACCGATGCAAGAGAGGGGAAGCTACTGACGAGAGGAGAGGTGTTGGGCGGGCATGCGCCCGCGCCTCACCGCGCTGCTGTCGTGGAGGACACATGCTGGTGATGGTGGCGAGTACGCGGCGAAGGTGGGCCGTCCTGCGAGTGGAGCGGGTTGAAGAAGGGGTCATGGACACCGGAGGAGGATGAGAAGCTCATCGCCTACATCAAGAAGCACGACCAGGGGACTGGCGGACCATGCCCAAGAATGCCGGTGAGCATCCTCCTAGCTAACTGCGCAGAAGCGTGGCCACCGTGTGCGCGGCTGGACGAGGAAAGAGATAAGGTACTGACGCGGGGCCCACTTCAATATACACATTAATACCCAATCTACGAGAGGAATACCCTGTCAACATAATGGCCCCGCTACTAATGTGGACCAATAGATTTTGGAGTTGGGACATGAGCAAATGCCCGCAGGTTGTGAAAATCCACTCTCGGGTTTTCTGTCCTATTTTATGTTATGCTCTAGGCTGAGATCGTTTCCTATCTCCTTATAAACTTTTTTTTCCACCAAACCCCCACACAGCCTCAAACCCCTCATACCTTAGCAAAATCATTACCAAACACCTTCACATGCTCACACAGGTTACCTCTTGCTTAGTTCGAAATGGAAAATCAGTCTTCTTTTGGCATGACACATGGTTGCTCCCAGAAACACTAGCTACAGCCTACCCTGCATTATATTCCCACCACACCCAACCCAATGCCTTGGTATGTGACGTTTTGCAAAATGATTTCTCTACTGGCCTGAGGTGTAGACTAACCAATGCAGCGTCGGAGCAACTTGCCTCTCTCTCTAATCTTTTGCAGGATGTGCACCTATCGGAGGACCCAGACACCAGATCCATGCTGGATGGATCCGCCTTCTCACCAAATCGGCATACTTGCACATACAAGACCAACTTCAGGACCCAGAAGCCTCTTAGATTTGGGTCTCCAAAGTGCCAAAGAAAATCAAAGTGTTTGGGTGGCTGCTACATCTAAATAAGATCAACACAAGGGCCAATCTACTGCATAAGAACATCATCTCACCAGACATATGCCCAAGATGCCAAGCACAAACAGAGGACCGCACCCATCTCTTCTTCAGCTGTCCAGCTTCAGCAGCGATTTGGAGGCACCTGCGCATCACACCACATACCCACAGCTTCCCAGACATTTGGTCCTCGCCACTCCCTAACAATCTGCCTCGCTCCGTCTGGAACTCAGTCGTCCTTATCATTCTATGGAAGATCTGGGACGCTCGGAATGCCAAGGTATTCAGGAACATAGACCAACCACACACATTGACGATCAAGAACATCATCTCCGACCTCACGCTTTGGTCACATCGCTTCAAGCAACCGGCCATGAGGGTAGACGCCGACCTGTGGCATGATCATCTCTCCCATTGTAACCTTTAAACTCTATTTGATGCAATATATTTAGGTGGGGACCCCCCCCCCCCCGCCCGGTGAAAGCTTAAAAAAATAAACTTTTTTTTAACTGGATCTCCTTATAAACTTACTTAAGATAAACGGAGCGATTCCAATCTTTCATGTGTTTGAGTTTGGCGGAAGAATTTGTACTAGAGCTAACACCAGCTTATTTACTCACGGTTGGTAGCAGTCTAGCGGAGCTTGAGAGATAATATAAGGATGGCCTTTTAGCACAAGCTGGGAGTACACGTGAGATGTATTAAGTTATTTCGCGCTAACATAAAATTTGTGTTGTCATAATATTAGAATTTTTTCTATTTATAGGCCAGGACCTACGCTTCCTTTCCTTAAGATCCATACTTCAGAGTGGTGTATAAATTTGGGACGCGTTTCATAGGTTGCATCCCCTTTGGCTCACATAGCATCTGGATATGTGTGTACACTATGTACCTTGACATGCAGACGGCATAACGCGCACCAGCAGTCCAGCGCCAAGAAAAATATGGGGTATGCCAAATACCAAAAAAAAAGGAGTTTCTATACTCATATCACATATGCATGGATCGGATTGACGCATACGCTGAAATCTCATTTGGTTGTACTGTTGAGATACGTGGAATGGAATGAGTACGATGTGCGTCATTTTCGGTACTTTTGAAAGGAAACGCCATCCATCGTGGCTACCTCGCTATGCTGTCACCTAATAATTGGGTCATAGCATCGTCTCCAATCCAATCCAAGCTGACCATTAGAAAGATGTATACGTTCCATTTCCTCAAACGAAAAGGAGCTTACACATGTATGGACATGAGTAGAGTTCGTGGCGCACTTTTCACCTTGAAGTTCCCACTCGAGTTAACTAAAAATCTTGGGGTTTCGTCAGACGTGTGTGACCATGATTCATCCCGTTCCCTTGAGTTGTATCCCCCACTTGTTGCTAGGCCCCTCGGTGTACCAGATGCCATGTGAGATCTTTGTCTACCCTGGTCTCTCCATTGGTTTGCAGTTCAATGCACACAGCTACTCCATCGACCTCCGGTCCTCGGTCCTCAGTCCTGTCACATAATGGATCATGCACATCTCCGTTTTCCTGGGTTTATTCTGGCTGCACTTGGGCGGCCCTTGTCTTGCTAATCGGATGCTTCTAGGCATGTTGGGCAATATGCACGAGGATCCGAATATTCTGCAGGCATTATGTGCATTGTCACCAGTCCACATATGTGGTGGAGCCGTGGAGGTGCTATATTCTCTGAGAAAAATAGACTTGTAGACATGTTAGGCAGTGTGATGTGCAGGATCGATGGACAGGTTTACCTGTTGACTAGAGTAGCAACTTCTTTTCTGAAGATAGAAAGCTGTTAGAGAATGACAAGGGGGTCAAAGCTGTCGAGCAGGCAGAGTGGAGAATATATCCCGCTAAAAACTGCATATGAGAAACAAAAAAAAAAGCGAGAATCATCTAGAGAAGAAGAGAATCCCAGTGGGCGGGGAAGTGGCAAGGAACCTGATCTGGCTCCTGGCTCTTGGCTCTTGCGGACTATATTTCAAAACCGACAGTTTTCGAAAGTTACGTTTATCCATTCGCTATTATTAAAACTTTGCTTTTCGATAAAAGACGCTTTATTACTCAATTTTAAGCAATACACCCGATTTCTGCATAACTAGGATGCACACAACCGTTTTTATTCTCAAACCACACTGACAAAGAAAATTACATGAGTTCTGACAAGACCAATTCACTAGACTGTATGAGGCAAGATCCTTCGACTATGCAGCCATCCATGTTGGGTAATAAAATCCTTCGCCGTTTCCTCCAATCGTGAAGACACCTTCGTAAAGAGATCGCGGTCCTCCAAGCGTTGAAGCGACGATCATAAACGAAGTAACGCCGTACATCGGTAGATGACTTGCATAAGAGAAAAATTTTTATTATCAAAAACCTTGTCATTTCTACATAACCAAAGCGACCATATAACGGTAATCGCTCCCACTCTGCTAAAAACTCTAAACCTAGCTTCCACTCCGTTTTGCTAATTGCCAAAAATATTTGCAATGCTTTTAGGAGGGTATAAGGTAGAACCTATCTGAATGATTGACCACATATAGATCTCGCGAACTAGCATTGGAAACAAGTGTTTTTGGCAATTTATATAGTGGCCCTCGCAAATGCGACGACATCATCTTTATTTTTCCTAGAAATAATACTATTTCCTCTACTGTGTCAAAAATATCTGGAAATACATTTACAGATTTTTTTGATATTTACATAATTTCATGGCGAGTAATATAATTTTAGCAACAATTTTATTTGGTGAGTAATTGTTAGGCCATTACAGTTACATTAGATTAATCAAAATTCAGTTTTTCTATAAAATTTTCAGATTGTGAGCTGGTTCGTAGTAGTTTTTTTACATGATGCCATGCTCAATGTTTATACTACTTGAGCAATGACCGGCCGTATGATTGTCAGACCATTCTGGTGGAACAAAAATTAATTTTGTTCTTTTTTCCTCTTAAATAATAGGGAAAATTTGCTATAGGACACCGTTATTTTTTGGCGTTTGCCAAAACACACTGCTCGATTGTGTCTTTGCCAGATACCATTACAATTTCGTGGCACATTTGTCAGAACACACCACCTAGCCGAAAACGGAAAGTTTTGCACTTTTACCTGGGATGACTGGTTTTGAAGACAAAATGCAAAACTTTCCGTTTTCAGTCAGGTGGTGTGTTCTGACAAATGTGCCACAGAATTGTAATGGTACCTGGCAAAGACACAATTGAGCGGTGTGTTTTGGCAAACGCCAGAAAATAACGGTGTCATGTAGCAAATTTTCCCTAAATAATAAGACATTTTCATTAGTTTGATCTTTTTACCTCTTTCTTTAAGTTGTTATGGAATTACATGAGGTTTTCAGTTATCAAATACTCCATGAAACGTGTTATTAAAACTAAAGTAAGATATTTAAATAAAATCCATGGGCTTAGTGTATCTTCTCCTATTTTAGTAACATAAGTATATATCAATGACAAGGTTAGAGACGGTCAACAAAATTCTATAATGTTATATATTTTAAGTCGGTGCAATATTATGTTTAAATAAATACTTTTTTCTTAAGGGCTATGTGTGTCGTATGATTGGAGTAGGTTTTTGTTTAAAGACTGGCCTCCGCTAAGGCTTAATATCTTTTAATCTCAAGCGTTAATATCAAAATCATCAGTTTATATTTTATTAGCACATGTGGATTAACCTGGTGCCCCGAAAAACAGTCTTATTTTATTGTTAGTATATAATAGAATAGAATAGACTAGTGTGATGGTGCTCGCAAATGCGAGGGTATCATCACATTATTCCCAATTATGTAATTTTAAAGCATATGTTATGTGAGTAACATATTTGTCCATCTTAATTTGTGGTGAATGCTTAGTGCTCCCTCAGTCCATAAAATGATACCTTAAATTTGTCAAAATTTAAATATATTTAGATCCATTTTAGTATTTAGATATATCTAAAATTCTCCAAAGTTAAAACATCCTTTTATGATGAAGGGAGTATTTCTTTTGTCAAAACTCACATATAGCTCATCTATGATATTGTTGGATACCTACGATCAGTATAAGCTCGTAGGAAAGGAATTGATCAAAATAGGTTGAAGAATTTTATGCCATGACATAGATGTGATTTATTGAAATTTAATTTTATCTATAGTACATGACTTTCTTTCTTAGTTTTTTTTGGTGCATCCGTACCGCCATTAGGGTATTAAGTTGTTGCAGAAGCTCGGTGTAGTTGGTATCTATTGATACTAATATATTTCCTTTATAAAAAAATATGATTCCAGCTAATTTTTATACAGAAGCGCAACTAGATAGAGAATTTTGGTATGTTTCATTTGTAGAAAATGTTCGTTAAAAAAAAAAACTAGCGATACGAAGATGTGACTAATAAGATTTGAACTCAAATTTTTAAACTTAACCAGATTTTAAAAAAATCAATAATTAGAAATATTAATACCGTTGGGTAATGAATTTAGTTACAAATATATCGCAAGAAGAATCAACTACTAAGAGCATCCCCACTCGTTGGCGCTCCCCACGCCCAAATCCGGTGAAATTTTCATCCGGATTGGACGAAAATTTTCCCTGTGAAGCGCCGAAGTTCCAGCCGTCCCCCCGGCAGGAAACCCCCAACCTCGACCATTTGACATATTTTAAACAAATTCGACATAAAATTTAACAAGTTCGGCGAGCAAGAGTCCGAAAATTGCTGAAACAAATTCGGCGATAATCAGTACAATGTTTAATAAGTGCTGAAACAAATGAAGCACATAATTTCACAATTTTTGAAACAAATTATGACAGACTAGTTGGCGTCGGCATTGGCGTTGCCTCGGAGCGTCCATATGTGATCCACCAGATCATCTTGCAGCTGCTGATGCATTGTAGAGTCTCGAATCTCCTGGCGCATAACAATGAAGGCGGCCCATGATGGAGGCACCTGGTGATTAGGGCCGTGCAAGAGGACCCTCTCTCTCATATGGTGCTTGTTGCTCAGCCAGAGGAACCGGATGTTTTCGCTCATTTTCAATAATCATATTGTGTAAGCACACACAACAATTCATCACCTCCCACATCTGATCTTTGGACCAAGTCATAGCGGGGAACCTGGTGCCGACCCACCACGTCGACCAGTTGCCACTCCGGCGTACATGCTTGATAAGCAACCGAGGATCAGCATGTGCTCCTCGTCTTGGGCGGCGGCTGCCATCTCTTCTCGCATAAGCTCGACGAACATCTGCTCCTCCTCTTCGTCCGAGTCCATGGCCGACGAGGCAAATGGACGAACACCTGACGGGCGTGGTCGAGGCAACCCGAGCCGCAAACGACAAGGAGTAGGCCGTCGTCGGAAAACAGGCCGGCGGAGGAGCAGCCAGATAGGCCGTCGTCGAAAGACGGCGGAATATAGGAAGGTGGGGGAGGAGGGGCGGCGGAATCTAGGCAACAAGCCGGCGGGGTGGTGACGACGGCGAGAGAGATACGAGGGGTGGGAGAGATTTTGAGCGAGGTGGCGGTGGGGTTCGTGTGTCCAGTCGCCGACAGAGCGGGCCCTTCCCCGCTTTTCACTCGTCCGGACTCCCCGATAGATCCCGGGGGACCGGGGTTGGCGTGGACTCGCCGGATGGATGAAGGGCCAAATCCGGACGAAAATGAGGAACCGGGGGCGCGACTGAGTCGAATTTCGCCGTCCGGATGGAAAAAACGTCGCTCGGGGGCCTCGTCGGGGAGACGAGTTGGGATGCTCTAAGACAAGTTTATAGATTTAAAGCTATGAATTTTTAAAGGTAACGACGTCAACTCGTACAACAAGTACAAGTTTATAGAATTCTTGAGGCGGGCTCGGACGTGCTGATTCCCTACGCTCCGGTGATCTTCCGTGATGAGCAAGTAGTCGACGGAGTGCTGCTCGACGCAGGGAAGACGAGGGTGCAGACGATGTGCGGCAGGCGACGGCAATCTCGGGGGCGTCTTTGGCGCTCTCCAGTAGGGCTCCAAATGACCGTGACTTTCGTCCTCTACGCGGCTGCAGAACGGTGAAAAACCATGTCGTAGAGGTAGGTGACCATCACAGCAGCAGCTATATAAAAGGAATCAATGAAAGGATCACTGTGCACGACACACTCGCCCAATGAACTCAAACTTTGGATCTGAAGAACACGTCGACAAAACGGGTGGTAGAGGCCTCATCTGAAGAAACTTTCTGGAAGGGAACGAGGGAGAAAGATATGGTGCACGAGGTGACGCGCTCAGGTCGTTATGATATGGTCTGGGAGAGAGATCGGGAGGGTGTATGCCAATATATGGCATTCGGTGCACCGAGCAGTTTTGGACGGTTAAGTCGACTAAATGGGAAATGAATTCCCTGAACGGATACCCCACTGAATTTGGAATAACTTCCGTGTTTATGCCAAGGACAAACGGTCACACCATTGATTGGAAATTTGAGGTGGAGAGATACAGCCATAGCCATTACTGTAACGTAAGGATTATGAACGTTCAGGAGGAGGAAGATGAGGCTCGGGCTAAGATGCGCCAAGAAAGTTCAGCCCAAGAAGGAGAAAGAAAAATATAGGAGGAGAAAGATAAGCCATCGCTGGGCTAGTTGGGTTAGCTCGGCCGGGCTACTTCGGCTGGTCGGCCAAGTTAGTCCGATTCAAAAAAAATTCTGTTTCTATTTATTTGACTTGATTTTTAAAGTCAATCTGATTCAAACGACTTCTGAATATTTGGGAAAATACCAGTGCATAGATATCTCAAAATAGAACACTTTGGTATTGTTTCAAATTCAAAATAAGTTTGAAAAATATGAATATATTCAAAAGGCTATAAGACACCTTTATGTATATTTTTAAAGATATAATTTTATTTCCTAGATAAATCTTTTAAATTTCAAACACGTTTAGACACAAGATACATTAGTGTTTATGACACTTTGAAACGGAAGTGTTTGTGAATTTATAATTTGGGAAAATATTTTAATACAAAACAAAAGTTTTAATTTGGTGTGAAATTTCAATCAATACAAACAAACAAATTTCGAATTTCTATTCATTTTCACATTCCAAAATTTGGAAAATTTTGGGATGTGACGTTTACTATTCTGAGCAGGTATTCGGTACCGCCCCCCCCTCGCCGCCGCAACAAATGATCATCAGGCGGTTATTATAAGATTAAAGTCATTCCGACAAACTTTGTATTTCTACTAGTAGTACTTTTGCTTAGTTAAGCATGGTGAGGATCCTTTTATTCTATATTTGAGTCATGAACATATATGTATGATAGATGTGTTCCTACGCACTATATATTCAACATTTGTTTGCTTAATTAATCATGTTGTTGATCTATTATTGCTATATTTGAGTGGGCATC
Source organism: Lolium rigidum (assembly GCF_022539505.1). Lineage (NCBI taxonomy): Eukaryota > Viridiplantae > Streptophyta > Magnoliopsida > Poales > Poaceae > Lolium > Lolium rigidum. Next base: position 99,627,967 of record NC_061508.1, read on the forward strand.
ATATTTGTATGCTAACTAAACCATGGTGTCCAATTGAGTATATTATTATGATTATTTGCTACTATGTTTCAAAGTTAACAGTTCTTAAATTATTAGAATATTTAATTTGCCTACTATGGTTTATCTACCTTCTACGTATGTTTTCTTCTTTTCTGGATCTAGGTGTTGCTTGCATACATATGGGATAAAGATAAAGTTAAGCACATTCATGTGTAGATCGTTGATCTAATAAGTTAGGAACCGTAGGTAGCACATCCGTAAATACTATAGCCCATGCGATTCATAGACATATCATATAATCTCTTTGCCCAACCGTTATACCGGGTATCACTGATTATTAATAAAGTACATACCAAAGTATTAGGAACAATGATGTTACTATTACTTCCAAATGGATCACTAAACGCATATTGTACTCCCCTTATTGTCAATGGGTTTTGCACGTAGACGTTGTTTGCCACTTATCTCACCTCAAATCTTGATTAATCCTCAGGGTCTTGGAACCTGAAAAGTCCTCGGAATGAGGTAAGAGATGATGATACAAAATACAAATCTTCTATTGAAATCACCACATTATATTCCAATGTATTAGATGCACATAATTGCCTCGAGGATAATCCTCAACCCACATCCCATAAGGACTACTCATTCAGAATAAAAAGATCAATGAAAAAAAACATTGTAGAATTACTTAGATTGATACCAAATATTCTTACAAGGTCTCCAATCACGTGGAGATCACAATTACAAGCTACAACTATGACTATGATATGGAGATGGAGACGATGAAAAATGATGGAGGTGAAGCGGTGGATCTTCCTCGGTGTGTTTGTGATGCAATCTGAGAATGGTGGTTAACTGTGCAACGACTGGAGTCTCGAAATATATAGGTGTATTCACGAATGTTTCTTGGTTTGACCTGGTGAAGTAGGTGTCGAGTGGTACGGGAGGGTCGTACCGTCGGGCTCCGCCAGTACCAATGCTCGTTAACACTTCTGGAATCAGCTCTTTCGATCCTAATTTACTTGTGAGTATATATGCGGCATCGGCAAAGTTTATGGCCCGCCGAACATGCTCCATTTCTAGTCTATCAAAGTGTCGTTCCATCTTCCTCAACTTATCATGCCATCTGCGGGCAGTCATAGTCCTTATTCACTTGCTTAATCACCAGCTAGGAGTCACCACAGACAAAGATACATCTAATCCCGAGTTCGGTTGTTACCCCGAGTCTGCCAAGCAGCCTTTCGTACTTGGCTTTGTTTTCGGTGGCGATGCATCGAGCAAATTCCATGTGGATAACTTAAGCATTGATGTGGGCATTACCCTTTGGGTACCCAACATTGGCCGACCTCCTTCGGCCCAACAAGGGATCCATGAAGATCATTGAAGCCCATGATGGACCAATACATCGATTGCGATGGAGGAAAGGTAGAAGGAAATGGATTCTTGATGGGCAAGGCGAGTAAACATCAAATAACGAAAGATTGGATTATATCTCATTGTAACATAGTCGAATCCAAACAGGACTCTCTGGACCTGGCCTCCTATATAAAGGCCAGGAGAGTCATGCCGGAGGACATCGAATCATCCTACGTACACCCGTACACACCAAACCATAGAAACCTTGCCTTCCGGCGAGTTCACCACAACGCAGTCTATCGGCTGCCCCATTGTAACCCTTTTTCATCGATAAATCAAGATCAAACAAGCAAGAGTAAGAGTTTTACCTCATCGAGGGCCAAACCTGGGTAAAATCTCGCTTTCTACTCGTTTGGTATCCGATGTCTCGTGCTAACATGCAGGATTCCGTCAACCCTAAGCCCCTCATGATGGGCATCGCCGAGGAACCCCCTCATCAATCATCTCTCCAATCGAAGACTAGAGCAACATGCAAGCTTCGGCACCCCCGTTGGAGAATGCGCAATCGAAGTACATGATCCATAGGTCATGAACTTCATTCATAGAATTATACTATCTTAAACAATAATCATAAGTACCACTTATAGCATTTATAATATGTCATCTACATATAAGAATGTTGTTAAGCACCCACTTAAATATATGAGTCACATATACATGATCCGGAAAGACGCGCTCAGCTTCCACTCAAAATATTTACCAATGTACACTCAACTTTAGGTATATGATCCAATGCCGGTGAACTTTTGGGCAAATAAGCAATTTTCCCTTCTAGAGAAAAGAGCTCCATTTTGTGAGTGTGGCTAGGAGGAAAATACCCTCCCATGTATATTGCTATACCATTGTAAAACATCAATTTCAACCAAAATAATAGCCAAGAAAAGAAAACCCAATTACAGAAGAAAACCAAAGAACAAAAATATGAATAACTGAACAAAAATTATCAAGAAGAAGAAAAGAAAAATGGTACTTCTCCGCATAGTCCAGTACTATTTGGCAGCGTAAGCTAATCGGAGTGATGCATACTTTCTTACTAGCCGATCTTGTCGAGGCTGTCGGCGACGGTCTTCATCTTGGGCCGGAGCTCCGGATCAACCTCGGTGCATGCGAGCGCGACGTGGAACGCGGCAACCAGCTCCTTCTTGGGTAGCGCCGGCGCCTCCCGCAGCAGCGCTGGGTCCACCATCTCCGCCACGGGCCGCGCGTCCTCCTCGAACCCGCGCCGCACCCACCTCACCACCTCCGGCACGGCCCCGTGCTCCCCGCTCCCGGACCGGTCAGTCGTTGTCGTCGACGGCCCCGAGAAAGACACCGACGTGGACGGCGACGCGTGGTCTGCCGGACCGCGCCCAGTCAGCAGCTCCAGCAGGATCACCCCGAAGGAGAACACGTCCCACTTCTGCGCCGGCCGCGTCCCTGGAGAGCGCGCCTCCGGCGCTCGGTAGCCACTCACCGGTGCCGGCGCCGGCTTAGTGTATGGGATGGCGCCGCCGAGGAGGCTTCCCGAGGGTTGCGGCGGAGGGTAGAGCGTCCCATCGGGGGCGCATCCGGCGATGGTGAGGAGACGGACGAGGCCGAAGTCGGCGACGCGAGGGGTGAAGTCGGCGTCGAGGAGGATGTTGGAAGGCTTGACCTCTCCGTGCACAAACCGCCGGGGGCTGCACTCGTGCAGGTACGCCAGGCCGCGCGCCGCGCCCTTCGCGATCTTCAGCCGCGCCGACCACGACAGCACTGCTTCACCGGGGCGAACTGCATTGTAAAGGCAGTAAAAGTCAAATAATCAACCTTTCTATTCAGACGAACAACTAAGCTGCCTTTAGGGTTTTGCTAGTTCTCAGCCGCGCTCAGTCAATTATTTACACTATTAGATTTACTTTATAATTTATGCTAATTTTCAGATTTAACATAGGCGAGGATGAGTTTTTATAGGCGGAGGCGGTGCGGGGAGAGCTACAGAAATGGCGAGAAGCATGGGAAAAGGGTGGGAAGCAATGGGGAAAGGGCGGGAAGAAGCGGGTGGAGACATGTGGAGGAGTGGCAGCGTCGACAAGATGTCTCGATGTTGCCACCTCATAAACCTTCATGGCCATGAAGGAAAAGATGTGTTCCTTCAATTCTGTATCGATGGAACAGCTAGCCCTCCAATAGTCACATCGCCTCCATGTTGGGTTTGGCACCCAACAACGATCCTTGTGCAGCGGGGATGGGCTCGGGAAGCCGGACACTCTATTTGTCCGTACCGAGCCGAGAATCCACCTATGGGGAGCGCGGCTGGGGCCGATCAATTTTGTTGTGCGCCTCAAATTACTCAGTGGGACTGTTTGGGGACACGGCTGGAAATGCTCTTAGCCCATCACCTATCTATACAGTCCAGATTACAACAATCTAGGACCCATGGCCTTGTGAAAAATAGATTTAACCACTTTGTATGTTGCAAAAGCACATCTTAAAGTAGGCTCCATACGATTGAAAAAATAGAGAAGGAAACACTTTGGCCACCAGATTTGTAGTGAATATTAGTATTTTATCATTTTGTCTACTACATTTATAAAAATAATATTATTATACTTTTTGTGTGTAGCTTACAAGCTTGTGGGTTACCATTAAGAGTTTGAGATTGTAGATAGTTTATCCATAACCTATGTCTGCGGTTGTTCATAAATACTACTTTATCTGTACAATACATAGTGGATGCTCTTAGGACATCTCTAGCGGCCCGATGCAAATAGATCGTTATTGTTTGTTTGGTTGTGATCATGTGGATATGCGAGGAGAAATAAACTCCAACTCAACGGCTCGATGGAAACGATTCAGCCTGTTTGTGGTCAAATTTGGTCATTGAATGCCTAGCCTGTATGCGAGGAGAATCAAATTTGGTCATTGAATGCCTAGCCGCAAACACAATATTGCGAGTGCGTATGCGGCTTGTTGCCTCCGGGCCGCATGGAGGCAGGCCAGCGGCCGCTTTGCTTCCCCGTCTGCGCACGTTGTTCACTGCGGCTCCATCAGTGGTACGCTTTAACTTAAACGGGAACGCTAGGACTATCGGGGGCTGGCTGCATTCTGTGTCGCCATTAATGGCACGTGTTTGGAGACCAACGCAAGCATTGAAACTAGTCGCGGCCCGCCTTCTTAAGGGCAGTGGCATCGACCAATCGCCACCCACACCATTGCCACACCCTAAACCCTAGAGCACATGCATCACCCCTACAGGACAACCATGGGCAAGGGACCGTGGCCGCTCATGAAGCCCAAACACGACCATGAGGTAGGGTCGCCGGCGGTGAAGCCTAGGAAGCCGTGCAACTCTACAACAATAGGACCCCTTGTGTGGGGGGTGGAATGACGTCCACTTGCCCGATGGTTGGCTCCTCAGCAATTGATGGTGCCCATGCCATGGCAGGACCGGGAGCGGTGCCAGGAGATCACCCGCTGGTGGACCCTTCTTCCTCCGGATCTCCTCATGGACCCATCTTCCTCCGGATCTCCTGATGGACCCATCCTACGGCGTCAGCTACTCAGCTCACCGATGTGAGACACATTCAGCCACTTTGAGTGGGAGCCTCGCCGCCGATCCTAGTTCCTTGGTGGAGACGAGTTCGACTACGGCGCTCCCCCAACGCCATACATAAAGGTGAAGGAGGAGAACAAGGAGGAGCCGCTAGCGCTCGAGCACGGCGACCAGGTCCTGGGAGAGGATGAACGGGATGAACGGGATGACACCAACAACTACCCAGGACACCTCGCCTACTTGGCAAAGAAATCCAAGGAAGAGGGTACCGTGGACCAGGTCCCTATCATGCATGATGCAGCCACTGCAGGTTCCACTGTTAGTTTTGGTTGTTCCCGTTCGTTGCTCACGGTCACGGGCGCACATTGATTAGAGACCCAACAAGACAACAACTAGACAAACTATTGCCGCGTGCACACATTGGTTGGCTATGGCTTCCTCAGAGTACGCAAGGTTGTCAATGTTTGTCCTGTCAAGGCCTAAAAGCCACAGAAAGCCGTCAAGCAACCTCAAGCACCAACCAGTGTACTACATTCATCATCGATCACAGGGTAATCAAAAGCGTCGAACATGGCTGCGTGCGCGTCGCCGAGGCGTGCCTCCGCACTCTCAATTATCACCTCTCTACGAGCAAGTTTAATAGTATAGCCAGCATTGCTCGTTATAAGCGTCTATGTGCTACGTCATTTGTAGCTAACATAGAGCCAACATGTATAATAGTTGGTTATAATTATGTACTACTTTATCAATGGATGGCCCACATTTCACTCTCACAAAGTGCCTATGAGCACGTGCTAGAGCTGTCTCTTGCATGAGAGCCCACGTACTCCTCTTCTCTCTCCTCCTCTCTCTCCTCCAACTAAGCATGAATATGTTATTTTAACCCTTATAGCCAGCTAACTAGGACTTATTATAATTGCTCTACGTCTGCTTTTGGGGAGAAGATCATTCTGTTCAGGCTACGACAGCGACAAAGGTTCCAGGCCTAAAAAGGTCTTGCTTTTCCCCTTCCACGCTCAGGATGCTGGAAAGGCAAGCTTCCATTGTCATTCCCTTGTTTATTTGTCCCTCGATCTGGTTTGTCCGTATCGTGTGCCAGCAGGGAGAAACCTTTGGAGTGTGCATATACACCATAAACAAGCATTTTGGTGCGGCTTGGTTAATCGCTCTAAGTTATACTGCTAACAACCCATTCAGTTTCCGAAACATAAAGCAATGGCCTCTCTTATTTGTTGAACTCGGGCCAAAAGCATGATGCAAAAGGACCTTTGCATGAGTGATGGTTGTCTATGCAAATTCAACATTACCTCCCACGCTACCATTATCACGAAAGTATGACTTTTAGCTGTAAAACTACCACACTGAGAGTTTGCTGCAGGATTTGGAGGGCCCTAAGGCAAATTCTATAAATGAGCCCCATTTAAGCTGCGTGCATGTTAGATGGGTTTAAATTTTTTCTTTTACCTTTTCCTATATGCACTGTGACAAAAAATAATGGGCCCCCGTTTTGGTTGGACCCCGGGCCGTCGCACTTCTTGCCCTGGGCCAGAACCGGCCCTGGTTTGCTGCATACAATATTTTGACCCAAATAAAGAATTGGTTACTTACCAAAAAATTCACCAGGCTTAGATCATCTAACCAAAGTTGATTGTGCATTGGTAAAATACTCATTACTAGGGTTAATTTTGTTTATAATCTACCCAAAAGTGGTTTTCAACTAGAAACTATAGTTAACATTGGCTATTGAGTAGAAATTAACAGGCCGGAATGAAGACCCTAGAGAGTTGCAGTTCAGGAAAAAAAATTACAAGCAAGAATATGACAGGATGAAGCAATATGATTCAGAGCATCTCCACCGGTGACCCCAAAATAGTAGCCGACATCACACTTGCCGGCTACGTTGGGGGGTCGCCGACAGCGAGTGGCGGTCAAAAAATTCCAAACCCCCACACCGGTATTCCCCCATATAGCCACTCCCGATAGAAAAAAGACCCCCAAATCGACGTGGAAGTGGGGTGGGTTTGATGTCAGCGACCCCGATAGCCTCCTTTAGCATATGGGTTGGTTAGGCTCGCCGGCTATTTTATTGGGTTTGGGATGACGTGAATTTTTATTGGGATTGCCAGTGTGAACACTTTCTCTCACTACGACCCCCAAATCACCGCCGGCTACGATTTAGGGCTCCCCGGCGGAGATACTCTTAGGTCGGCAGCTACCTCAGCTCGGCTACTACCTCAGGCTAAATCAACACTAGTCAATTGATCATAAGTAAGATGGGGATCATCAGATCAGGGACGTATAGTCGGTTGGCATCAACGCTGGCGGTCACGAGCGGAGCGGAATGTACAATCAACTTTGAGTAGATGATTCAAAGTTGATGAACTTTTGGGTATATAACCACTTCTCCCCTAGAAAAATATCCAAGCCAATTTCAGAAGAAGGTAACAAGTGGATGAGAAGTCAAGGACCATCAATCAATCCATCGACAACAAATGCCCCGGCACGAATGGCAGAATGTGGTCCATTCCAGTCCAGGGAATGTACAATCAAATTTGGAAGCTTTCGTTCTCTCGTTTGTCTTGAAGTGGATGACCGTGAGATAAGAATCATGCCTGCCTTTTGCTGTTTTGCATGGTCGACCGGAGATGAGATCGAATCGCCTGACCGGTCCGTCCGATCAAGACAAAGGAATGCGACCCTTTCATGTGAGGCCTCGACCGCAGATAGCGATCCAAGCGTACTACTGTAATTTTCTACCGCACGTACACAAGTTTATATTCCGCTATGCAACTGTCTAGCTAAATTTATATTGTTGAAAACATGTTTCAGCTATGAATCTAATGGTATACTTTTGATGATATGTAACTCCTATTTTTTTGTTCAAATTATTAGTCAAAGTTTTACTTTAAATTACGTGGTGGACTAATATAAAAAATGGAGGAAGTATGATTTTAAAATTGAAGTATTCTCCAAAAGTGTTGCAATTTTCAAGTATTGAAAAAAGGACTGGCCACTTTTTTTATATAAGTGAGAGAGGAGAAAAACTTTGTTAGCCAAATATTCTGGTTTAAAATAGTTTGTTTTAAAAAATGGGTATCACTAATTTTCAGTCGACTGAGAATTAAGTTTATTCTTGGCCATCAATGCAATGGAAAAATCTCAGTTGTAACCTATGTTGCAACTTATAGCTAGTACGAATCACGACGCAATTCTATGGTTTAGAAGCTAAATGAGAATTAAGCTAATTATCAGTTGTAAGAATCAGCCAGACCGATAAAAGATACTCAGCTATTCATTAGCTAAAACACACATCAATCTCAATCTAGCAATTCCCAACATTCTAACCTATAAAATTTAGATGAATTTGCTTCAAATAATATTATTACTAGGAGCAGTAAGCTATTATTTCAAGAAAAAACGGGCAATAGTCACTAGTGTGCTTACCACGCAGCGCGGTGGCGAGGTTGCCATTGCCGACGAAGTCCGTGACGACGAGCTTCTCGTCGTGCGACCAGTAGTAGGCGCGCAGCCGCACCACGTTGGGGTGCCGTACCCGCCCCATCTCCCGCGCCTCCGCCCTGAACTCCTTGCACCTCTCAGCTCCACCCCCGCCACCGCCCAGCCGCCGCACGGCTACCGGCGTCGAGCCGTTGCCCACCACCACCTTGTACACGATCCCCTTCCCGCCCTTCCCCAGCACATACGCCGACGACCGAAGTAGCTCGTCCAGCTCCATCCGGAATCCTCGGTCGATCGCCACCAGCTCCCCGTCGTTGCCGTTGTACTTGCGGTCTCCTCCTTCCTCGTCGTCGTCCGACGAGCCGTCAGAGTAGGCCGCACCACCTCTGCCGCGGCGGCCCCAAATGCAGCCGCAGAGTGCCTTGTTCCGATCGTCATCGTCGTCGTCTTGTGCGATGGCACGGCCGCGGCGGCCTTCCCTCCTGTCCTTGAGTTTCCAGTATACGTACACCAGGATGATGCCGACGAGGGCGACGCCCGCGGCGTCGGCGACGGCGATGAGAGCTATGAGGCTTGTTTTGATCGGATGGTGCTGGCCGTCCTGCGAAACAGAGGAGGCTGTTGATGGACTGGTGTTCTGTGGCGGCGGAGACTGCGTGGGCGGCGGGACGGCACGGCACGCGACTTGGAGCGGGAAGCCGCAGAGGGCGGGGTTGTTGAGGAATGCTGTGGGGCCCTGACTGGCGAGGGATCCCGTCTGCGGGATGGCGCCTGAGAGGTTGTTGAAGCGGAGGTCGAGCGTGACGGTCGCTGTTAGGCGGCCGAGCTCCGGGGGCACGATGCCGGAGAACTGGTTGTGCGAGACGTTGAGCGTGCCGGAGAGCTTGGGGAGCTGGCCGAGGTCCGGCGGGATGGAGCCGTTGAAGTCATTGGAGGAGAGGTCGAGCTGCTGCAGGTTGGACATCTCCGGCCAGATGCCTGCTGGCACCTCGCCGGAGAAGGTGTTCTTGGCGAGAATCAGCCGCTGCAAGCTACGGCAGTTTCGCATGTCGAGGGGCAGCTCGCCCGAGAGCGAGTTCCGGGAGACGTCGAGGTTCTGCAGCCGCGGGAGGTCGCAGAGTGCCACGGGGAGCTTGCCGGTGAGCGCGTTGTTGTAAAGGAAGACGGAGTGGAGCGAGGACGCATTGGAAAGCGCGGCAGGGATGGCGCCGGTGAGGCGGTTGTCGTGAAGGTTGAGCCGGCGGAGGAAGAGCAGCGAGCCGAGCTCCGAAGGGATGTAGCCGGAGACGTTCTTCCCGGCCACGGCCACGCCGACCACGCGCGGCTGCGACGAGATGTTGGCGCAGGTGACGCCCGGCCACCGGCACGGGTCAGCGTCCGACTCCGACCACTTGGAGAGCACAGACCATGGGTCGTCGGTCACCGCCGCCTTGAACGCCAGCAGCGCGAGGCCGTCGGCGGTGAGCGCCACGGCTGCCGGCGGTGCTAATAGGAGGAGCGGCAGGAGGAGGAAAATTGGGATTGGGATTGGGATTGTCCTCATTAGCAGAAGCACGCCTCTTCTGTAGTTCTGTCGGCTGTTGTTTCCAGGGAACGAAGTTTGTGTCAGGTATAGCCACGGTTTAAACCTGGCAATTATATTCAACAGGTTCAAGTGGAATTGAAATTGAGCGGACACCTTGGATTTTCAAGGTGTAGCGTGGTGTGCATGCTAGCTAGTGGAGATGGATGGGAGTTTGCTTTTGTTAGAGTATCTCTAGCAGATATCCCATTTGAGCGTACCGCATCGGGCAGAAGCTAAAATTGCACGATGTGGGCGAGCGACCGAACAAATAGCCTAATATCAAATCGCAAATAGTTAATTTTGGTTAAACAGTTCATCGGAGTCCATCATAATTTGTACAAGATTTTGCAAAAGAAATCCTAAACCTAGGTTAAGCTAGCCCGGGATTTACACAACTATCACCGGGGCTTGGGGACGGCGACCGGCAGCTATCGATTCACTCATCATCCTCCTCGATGTCCTCGCCGGAGAGGTCCGACTTGTCGTCAGAGTAGTCGGCGATGATGAAGCCACGCCTTCGCCCTCTCATGTCCCGCTCCTCCTCCTCGGTGGTGTCCCGGGCCTCCTTGGCCTTCTCCCACACGTCGGTGATGATGGTGGTGAGGGAGTTCTGGTGGGCCATGGTGATGTGGCGCGCCTCCTGCGCCGCGTCGTCCTCTTCACCGTCGTCGTCCGAGACCAGCTCGATCGGCGGGAGCGGTGGAACGGCCCGCATCGCCGCCGTGGAAGACCCTTCCTCGCCGTCATGCGCACGTCGCGGGAGGAGGCCGAACCACGTGAGGGGAGTGCGGATTCTGGTTGGAGAGCGCGTCGCAGCGGCGCACTTGATCGGAGACGCGCGCCATGGACTCGGCGGCCCTCTCCGGCGCTCGGTGGCTCGAGGATGACCCGGGGCGATTAGTGCCGCCGCCACGCTTGAAATTGGGCGGCACCATGGAGGTAGGTGTTGGGGGGGGGGGGGGGTTGGGTTGGCGGTGGCCAACCACGGTGATTTGGCTTTGGTGGGCAGAGCCGGCGAGGATAGGCGTGGCAGTGGCGGCGGCGGGCAGAGTGGGGGAGGAAATGGATGGGCTTTTCTGCGTCACTCTCCCCACTCCCTCTCTTATAGCGCTTTGACGGGCCACGATGGGGCATTGATGCATCGTGTTGTGCTATGCGGACCGAAATGCGGTGTCTGTTCGGGCCGTTTTTTGGGCTGAAATAGGGAAAAAAGCAATGCAGCACGGGATGCCATATATTAAACCGGGAAAAAGGCGATGAAACATGGATCTTAAACGTGGATCGTTGGATTTTTTTAGGGAGACAAAATATTTATTCCTTAATACAACGTTAGCCAACGATTTGAACCTATTCAACAGGTTCAACTGTTCAAGTACTACTTGGAATTGGAATTGAGTGGACACCTTGGATTTAGAAGATGTAGGGTGGTGTGCATGCTAGCTAGTAGTGGAGATGGATGTGAGTTTGCTTTTGTTAGTGAGGAAGTGGTTATGTGTGGAGTGGAAAGATAGTTAATGGTGGCAGTCTTCATTACAGTAGGTAGGCCCCCCAAATGTGCTAATGGAGACCATATTATAGTAGCTAGAGAGATATGTGCGGAGTAGATGAGTAGAAGGGAAGCAAAGTTGTGGATGGAGAGGTAGGATAGCAACAATGCGTTATGTGAACTTCATGCATGCGTAGACTGTTGTAGAGTGTGTAGGAATGGCATGATGACGGGCGTTGCGGTGAGCCAAAGGCTAGACGGCCATCTAATCATTCTTACGGTTACGGAATTTAGGTGGTCTGGTTGGTGAATGGCATGATGCACCTTGCAAGCTTGCCGGGCGCATGCACATGAACTCCATGCACCCACGCTCGCCGGCCTCCTGCCTCGCCTGGTCTGGTCCTAGTTAACATCAGCAAGCGGCATGTCGGGATTAGCTGTGATCAGTCGTGTTTTTCGCGCTCTACGTGCAATAAGTATGCTTTCCACATCTCAAAAAGAAAAGTACTATGCTATCCATGATCTGATTGCCGTAGACGCGCATGCGGTTTGCTGTGATCAGTCAGATGTATCATGTGCTAGCTTGATGGGAGAATGGAAAGTGCATGGTAATTACCTAGCACTACTTAAATTACTTAGTACTGCCTCCCTTTGTTTAAATGAATAAATCTTTTTTTCTAAACAGTCAAGTTTAGTAAACTTTGATAAAAAACTTTAGGAAAAACTAACAACGATAGATATTATGTAAAAGCATATTTCATGGTGCATCAAGTGACATTGATTTTGTATTGTACGTGTTAATGTTTCTTTCTGAAATTTTGTCAAAGTTTACATAGCAGAGAATGTAAGTCTTATGCTGTGTGGCAGAGAATGTAAGTTTACATAATTTACTTTTTTCTGGAAAATGTAAGTCGAGAGCTCCTCCTCCGCGCCTTGATTCACATCACCCTACACCCGATTACTTTGTATCTCCTCCTCGCATCGCCCCCTCCTGGCGACCGGGGAGGCGAAACCCTAAAGTGCGCCGCCGCCGACCCACTCCCCTCTCCGCCGCTCCCAGAGGCGTTGCCGGGCTAAGCCTGCAACACCGGTGAAGGGGACGGTGGGGATCTGAGCTCCCGGCTCCCCCCCCCCCTCCCGTGGTGGCTACGTGGAGGATCTCCGCGACGAGCTCACCATGACCAAGGAGGCGGCGCGGCGGGCACTCCTCCCCAACAGCCGGCCTCTGGCTCGGCGGATGGCGCGGGCGAGTTGGTCCGACGGCTCCCTTGGTGGGGGCTCGGGACTGCGAGGCGGCGGCCTTGCTCGGTGAGGCACCACCGGCTTCGACGGCGAGCGGTGGGCGCGGATGCGGTCCGGCATCTCGGTTGCGTGGGCGGCGAGGTTCCGGCGGACGGCGGTCGTGGCGCGGGGCTGCTCTGGTGGCTGGCGGCGCCAGATCTGAAGTATCCCCTCAACCTCTCTTAGGCGCATCCCACCACGCCGGATCTGGAACTCGAGGGCCTTGTGCCGCCGGTTCCATGGCTGGAGGTGGTGCTGGCGGCTGGAAGTGGAGTCCGAGAGAAATCCCTTTGACGGTCTCGGCTTCGATGGCGGCGATGCCCGAGTGGCGTCGTTTTCCTCCTTGGTGGCGACGTCGAGGTACTCCCTTCCCTTCACCCCACCCATGTTAAGCTCCCGGGGTGAAAACCCTAACTTTGTTTGGCGGCGGCGGCGCCACGGGCGTCGTGTCCTCCTTGTAGGCGCTACTGTTGGGACCTTTTGGGGTGCGCGGATGTTGCCTTCGTGCAGTTGGGTGGTGGTGGTGTTGCTCGGCGACATTGTCCTTCTACATCAACGACCAAGTCCGTGGCTTCGGCTCTACGTGGGTGAACCTTGGCGGGTGGCATGGCTTCGCAAGGTGAGCTCGTGCTGCGAGTATTGGGGCTCTGTTCCAGCCCTAGGTTTAGGCTTGGTTCCTGCTATGTGCTCTGCTCAAGGGGAGCGTTTCCATTGCCGGTGGTTCGGCGTCCTTTCGAGCCAGGACGAGGGGGTAGGGACCCTCTCCGGCCATGGAGTACTGCCAGGCGACAGCTTGATCAGGGGGCAGGCGGGTCTCCGTTGCTTCGCTTTCGATGCTTCTACCTCGCTTCACCTCCGCCGCTCCCGGGTGCTTCGTTCTCACTTGAGGACATCGAGGACTTCAGCTAGGTTTCTTGTTTTTTCTTGTGTTTGATGTGGTTTTGGATATTGTAAGCTGTTTTCAGCATTCTTGTATCATCAACCGTTTGGGCTTTAGTATTAATTTAACGCTTGGCATTGTGTGCCTTATGTTTTAAAAAAATGTAAGTCTTATGCTGTGTGGCAGAGAATGCCAATCTTTTGATCCATCTTTTGGTATGCTGCATTCAGGACGGTAAAACATGGCACGGTCTGCGCATTACATTTGTGCTTGCACGTAATTTTTCTCTCGAATGTAAGCAATAGGCGGCAGTTCAGTTGGATACGAACGCATACACTACCAATAACATAAGCTGATTATTTTCATGCAGGGAAGTATGTTCCATAGAGATGACTGCAATTTTATTAAAAAGCTGGATATCTTTACTTCAAGTCTAGGAGGAATTTAGTAGACCCAACAAATCTGTCCAATGAAAGGACATGATTGCTGTAACCGGAAAATATGTCCTATGTTCTACCTGCGGACATAACCGTACCGACTGTAGTGTATCACCAACCAGCCACCACCCTCCTGTAACAGATATTTTAAGATGAATCCGCACTCTGCTTCCAGTCTTAGTTACTTACCCGCGCACACATCGAGAAAGAAACACCGCAGGTCCTCCGTCCAGGGATGAAGCTAGGAATGAAATATAAGGGGGTAATCTTAGTACGAGGAGGGTAGAACTAGCTAAAATCACACAAATAAGGAGCTGACATGGCTTGTGTTCAAAGAAAAATCATGAGCATAGGGGGGCGCACCCCCCCCCCCCCGGTCCCCCCTTGTCTCCGTCCCTGCCTCCATCTCCATTACCGGTAGCCTGAACAGATCGAGGAAGAAGACGAGCGAAGGTAGAAAATGATGACCTAAGTTTCCGTCATACGTGCCCCACTAACCTTTCACGGCGAGAAGATCCCACACGCAACATTTGTAGATAAGGGTGAGTTAGCAAGGTCAGGTCGTTCGCAATCTGTTCATCGGAACATCTAAGCACTAATACAAAATAAGCCTTCACATGCGGTTGAGATGGTCCGTCACACACGAAAATCCTTACCGTTACTATCTAGGGTGGGTGATGCTTCTCTACAACGGGTTTATTTAACCATGTGTGACAGGGTAAAGTTTCGCTGACGATATTCCAAACCCAGTCGTTTGCGAATGTTATGTCTTTCGCAATAAGTTTTCTTTCCGGATTCGTCTGTGCTTTTTTTATGATTGCAAACAACCTTAGTTTTCAGCCTTATTCTTCGACAGCTCAAGTATGCCATTGAGCTTCTTGTGCGTGTTGGTATGTTAAAGTGCAATCCTGCTACTACTCTCATGGCTTCCTCTGAGAGCTTATCACAATTGATGGTGATGGTTTCTCGCTTGTGAATGCTACTCAATATCGCAGCATTATTGGTGGCCTTTAGGATCTCACACTGACACGACCTGATTTGTCCTTTGTTGTCAGTAAGGTGTGCCAATATCTTCAGGAGCCTCACACTCCACATTGGCTCCCCGTCAAGCGGATCTCTCGGTACGTGCGCCAGACTATATACTGTGGTTTACAGTTTTGATCATCCTCTTCCACACTGCTCTCTGCATTCTCTGATGCTGACTGGGCTGGCAGTATGGATGATCATCGATCTACGGGGGCTATGCTATCTTCTATGGCGTAAACTTGATTGCCTGTAGTGCTCATAAGTAGTCTACAGCCTGTAGGTCAAGTACGGAGCCTGAGGATAAAGTTGTTGCTAATGCTTCATCAGAGACATATGTTCTAGGTTAGTCGTTTTTGTAGGAGCTTTATCTTACACAAAATAACCCTCTGATCCTATGGTGTGATAACATTGGTGCTGCATATTTTTTTATCAAGCACAGTCTTTCACGCCATGAAGAAACACATTGAGGTGGATTTTCACTTGTTCATGAACGTTGTCTCATAAACAACTCTAGATTTGGTTCATCTCCTCTAAGGATCTAATTGCTGATATATTTACCAAGCCTTTTTCATTACCTTTCTATGTCCATTGTAAGCACAATCCCAACCTTTTTTGTCCAATTGAGATTGAGGGAGTTTGAAACAATACATAGCTTGCACGTATCTGATGTTGTATATGGTTGTAACTTGTAACCTTTCTAACCCTCTATATTATGTGAAGGAAAATCTGGCCAATGTTCATGTGGTCTAACCCTACCAATCTCTTCTCTCACGTACGTTTTCACCTTGGAGGTACCGTGTGACGCCTCGAAATCGGTATCATAAGGATTTCAGCGGTCCCGCCAAAGTCCGCACGATATCGACTTAGAGATGCCCTCCTGCACGACGTGCGCATCGAAACACACACATGTTGTAAGAGGAATTACCACAAACAGTTTACAACAAGGTTACAATAGAGCCCGAAAGAACAAATATATTACAACAATGATTCCAACGAGTCAATAAACAAATATACAATACAAATATCCGAATCATACAGAAAGCCAAATACGTCTAATTACGAACAAGTTATAAATTGGACTAAGAGTTTCTGACACTCCCAGATCGATGCGCTCGCCTGGCACGGCCGGTCATTGCTTCGCTAGGTCTAGAACACAAGAACAAGCGAGACTCGAGAGGGAGAAAGGCGGAAGCAGCAGCACGGCAGGTAGCCGCCGCCCGCAGCGAGGCCCAAGGTCGCCGGACTGCCGGATGAATGTGGCACGGCTGCACGTACCGATAGGCCCGGCAGCAGACCAGCGATCCAATCGAGCCAGCGAATCATGCCTCTTCTCATCTCTATTTTCCTCCCCACTTAATTTTTCTTTTTGTAAATTTTTAGCTAGCACTTTGACAGCATGGTATCTTCTATTGTTCACTCAATTCGTTCCTTTCATTTTACAAATATATCATCCGTGAGAACAATTGGTTTCTTTAAAGAAAAAAGATACTGTAGTATATGTGAAATAAGTGAAATTGAGAAAGGTCCTTCAGCACCAGCAGCCGATCCTTCACCCTTGCTTGAACGGGAATAAGAGAACCACTAATAATGACTAATATCTAGTGAAGTAGTAGGATTCTAGAAAAAAATTGTGCTCTCCCTTAACTTGGCCCGCCCATCAATTTCTTTGAAGCTCCGCCACTGCGCTAGAACATGGACGATGTAATCGAACAGGCGACGCCAACCTCAGGGCCGCGAAGAAGTCCTCTCGCCGACGTCAAGTACCGCAGAAGCAACACCTCGTAATTTCGCACACATACGATGCTCAATGACGCTCCCAGCTCCGTTATAGCGAAGTTGCGGAAGTAGATCTTCTGGACCCGGATCCCAGCAGCGCTCCCCACGTAGCGTGTGGAGTTATTTCCGCCCAACGCAGTTCTTCGGGGAACTGCTCGGAGTCGGATACGTGAGAGAGGATATACCCCAATTAATTGTGTATTTAATTGCTCCCAATTGGCCTCTATATATTGGGGCAAGGCGATACTAGGTTTTACAAGTGGGAAATGTGGGATTAAAAAGGATGCAAAAGGGAGGACGCAGACGGCGGCCGGCTGGCCGAGTGGCGCGGCCGCGCCTCCTCCTGCCCCGCTCGTGAGGTTGCCAGGTGGGCCGGCCCACTTGGCCGGGCCGGTCCCCCACCTTTTCTTCTTTTCTTTTTCCCATCTTTTTTTAATTTTATTTGGCTCCTTCCAGGAAACCTAATAAAATAGGGATGCCCATTTAATTAAAATAAAAATCATATTTTTTATAATTAAATATAATTAAATATATTGATTTGACCAATCAAATATTAAACATATCCTTAATTACCAATTAGTCTGCGATACCTCCCGAATTATTCCGAGCCACTTTCGGAGCTCACCGAAATCCTATTCCAGATATTTTTCTCAACTCCGATGAATGCAACAACATCTGTAGTTTCGTTGAACCTATAAGTGTGTTACCCTAGGGTTCAGAAATAATATAGCTATGATCGGCGACCAGGTCACCGACCATATGATCACTAGGTGGGTCTGGAGAACCATTGCGATCACTATGAAATCCACGAAGACATAATTATCGCTTGAACCTATGCAAATAGTCTTACTCATTTGTTTATTCAATACTTGCACTTGTCCAAGATATGATCATTGGTATCTCGATATCTAGTTTGATCTCGTTACCAACAAGGTTTATTCACTCGTTCACATGCGATTATGTACCCATGACCTAGTCATTAGCTGCGCAACATTTCATGGATATAATCTCACCTAGAGGGCCCTTATAAGTATCTTTCCGTCACATAGATGGAACAAATCCTGCTCTTGATAGCGTAGGCCTCAACCATTCCATCGGTATACCTAGATGAGCCTTTATGACCATCATATCACGGTATGCCGATTGAAACAGCTAAGGCAATCTCAGGAGATGGTGATTAATACGATCTAACGGTCTAAATATTAAGTTACTATGCACTCGATATAAATATCATAACATTGAATTCCATAGTGTATGATCGTCGTGTTACAATACTTATGTTTCGGGTATGTCCACCATATCATTATTATATGACCTCATTGTCAATAACGTGTGTGTCCATGATCGAGAAAACCTCGACCAACTATTGACCTCAATGAACCAGTCTTGCACTCGTGTGCTAACTAGGAACAACTGGTTATTTACAATACCACATGTGTAATAGTGCTTTCCTCATAATACAGTTATAGCATGGCATGAAACGAATTATGAACATTTGGACATATAATATATCCATTATATTTGTCTCTAGAGCACTATCTCCAACAGTCTTTCACTTGCACTAGAGTACAAATAATCCAGGCATATTTTTCACTCATCATAACGCCATACGACTATGAGCTTATGGTTGTGCTGTAGTTGTGGAACACGTTGTTTTAGTGTCATGAATCCTTACATTCATATGTTCTTTGCAAATCCATAATGTCACCTAGTTTGACATTATTTCATCAAAGTTATAACTCTTTTATTAGTTTCTTGCTTCTTAAGTGAGACCTTCCATTCCTGTCTCACATGAAGTTTGGTTTAGTCAAAGTGATGTTTACTGTATTTTTCATGAATAATCGGAAACGCACTTTAGCGAAAATCCAATTTTCTCAGCCTTTTATCAATGTAGATCTTAATGGTGATGTATCGGATACTCAACCAATTTCAATTCCTCCTTGTGACGCGGTATTCTTAATTTCCTATATATTTGAGAAATACCTTGTTCAACATTTTTCCAAAATATACTTCGGAACATGTTCTTCCACTAATAACTTGGATCATATTTTGTCATTTTACAAATCAAGACTTAATGATAGAACCCTATGTCACAACAGAGGTGATGTAGCACATCTTTTCCATCAATTAGTTATTGTTTGTAAAACCGTGAACATCACCACGTTTCTCCCAGAACTTATATAATATAAACATCTCGATGTTTGTACTTTATTATATATTTTAGAAGCTAGAATACAACTTTCTTTGCTTGACACATCCTGAACTCCTTCAGAAATATGTTCTTTGTACGGTAACTCAGACATTGGTAATTCAAACCTTTTCCTTATCTATCACGGTAGACTTTGTAGTGTCTTAATAATTTCAACTTCATTTATTATTTCTAGGTACTTTAAGCTTTCTATATGTCTCTTACATATTAAGCCATTTATTCAAAATTTCCATTCACATGTGTCACTTCAAAATCCTTTTGATCATTCTATCAAAATTGAGAATTCCACTCTTGATGTTCTAGAATTATTATAGTTTAGAAACTCTGCCGGTTGTATTTACACAACCTTGTTCCATTTGCTGAAATGGGGCAGATTTGTTAACTTTCACATCAATTCTAATAATTGTTATGAACGCTAGTTCAACCCCTAATGACACAAGCAATACTTATTGATGTAGTTTATTCTATGATCTTTGCCAAAACATGTTTTGCGACATATCGAAGAATTGCTTTGTCTTTATTGTATTTCATTTCTTCTTCGGAAGAAGCTAAGTATCTCTTCATACTTGTTAGTAAGATCAAGTATCTCAATACTTTGCTATCTTTAAATGATATTCAATTTAGGATTACATGACTCTTTAGTCATTTCTTGCATTTTAGTCCATCATCGCTTCATTTGTAATTTGTAGGCATATCTTGTCTTAAGACAAATTTAATCAGAAATATTATTCCGCTCCGAGGTACTTGAGTCCTACTGTGTGTTTTAGTAAAACTTTAAACTTTAGGACTTCATGATCTTTATCATTTATCCACCTCTTTCAATTTCAAATTTCTCTACGGACAACTCCATTGTGCAACTCTCATTTATTGAGGTAAGGTACATTTACCTTTGTTTAGTTTCACTTAGCTCCATTTTGTATTTTAATGAGAACGAGATTTCTCCATAAAATATCGCACCAAACCCTAGCAATACTAGTTTTGCTTCTTTGGTCCCATGGAGGTTGTATTCATAATTCATAATTCATAGAATACTTTACAAAGAGGTTTATTCATTTGAGAACGCGCTCGTAGCGCGTTGGTTAGGTGCGGCAGTGGCTGCCCAGCCCGCCCGCGATCGACTACCAGAGGGAGCGATTTTCCGGGTGTCTCACCGGGGGCTCTGCCCCAGAATAAAAAACGTTAGTTTCCTCCCGCGGTTCGGTTAGAGGTATTGCAGTGCGTCCCACTGCCACAGGGTTTAACCCTGGAGTTGACTAGGCTCGCGGATTAGTACCGTGTGCTATCTAGCTTGTGCACTAGGGGTGTGTGTGTGTGTGTGCGTGGTGTGCGTGTGGAGTGTGTTAGTGCATAAGTTCAGATACTACAGCTGTACTAAGTTGAGGAAATCTCAAAAAAAAAAAGAGGTTTATTCATTTTAGTCTCAAAATTATCCTGTAATTGAAAACTTAATGAATCATGTTGACGGTTTATTTTTGTGTTTGCTATATTAATTTTAAATGTGTGTGTGTTTGCTATGTAGTAATATATCTTGCTAAGAGCTCTTTATGCAATACTTCTAAAACAACAAAATATTTGTCGCATTATGTATTACAATTTTGCAAAATGATACTTTCGCAAATTTCTAATGCAGAAATATAACACAAACCTTTTATCACTTAGATCCAATCGCAGAGACATTGTTTTCTTGTTAACTTTATATCGTTCTCTTATTTCTGAATATTACTTGATCTCATCAAGTTATTTCAGATCTTATGTTTTATTTAGTAAATACATATATTCACCAAATTCACATCGAGGTTACAAAACAATGATATCCACTGTCGTTTGTTAAATAATACATCGTTATGTTTTTGTTCAACAGTCCTATGTTCATTCAAATTAATGAACTCAGAGTTTTATTCATGCGGCATATGGAAAAAAATCGTCATAAGATCGATTATTCATCTAGTGACTTAGGCGTTTCATCGAGTATGAACAAATACCAATATGAATTAAACTATACGTAGTGTCATTCTATTAATATGTAGGATAATTTTCAGCATTATTCAATGACTCATAAATGTTAATATACATCGACACGATCACAATAAGAATAATTAATCGAATATGTGAACACAAAGACCTTATTCACAAATGCAGACAACGAACTTGTCTTTATTACAAATGAATAACTTGTCTCGCGAAGTGCAAGACACTCTAAGAGAAGTTCACTATTAACGATTACAACTTTTATTCAAATCGAGATAACTAAGGGTGTCGAAGATAAATGTAGCAGAAGAGTGTTGTCGGCCATTAACATCTTGTATGCCATCGAACACGCGCATCTCCTTCTCTCCCCACAGCGGCTTCTCAAGTGGCTGGTCCTGTTTTCAAATAAAATAACGCAAGTATCAAATACTTTGCAACCCGCAATAAGCGTTAGTGTGCTCCTCGACAATGCCCACCTTTTGGGGATTAGGGTTGATCGAATCCTACAGACTGACACGAGACATCGGATAGCAAATAGACAAGGAGAGAGATTTACCCAGGTTCGGGGCCCTCGATGAGGTAAAACCCTTACTTCCTGCTTGTCTGATCTTGATTGTGCGGTAGCCGAAGTATATGACTAAGATCTCGTCGAGAGGCTAACATTTCTAATGACCTAGCTCTAGGCTTGCGGTGAATCTAGCTGTTGTGATTGTGTGTCCCACGGCAGACCCTCTCCTGGCCCTTATATTGTAGGCTAGGTCTCGAGAGTTCTGTCGGGGTTCGACTAGGTTACAAAGAATTCTATGTCTAAACTTTCCTTGTCTATCGTCTTCTTGCATTGTTCATCAAGAATCCTTCTTCGGTACCGACGTATCGGCCCACCCTAGTCCGTAGACGATCTTCATGGGCCCCTGGTTGGGCCATAGGAGGTAACACAATTTTGGTTACCTGAAGGGTAATGCCCACATCAGTAGCCCCAGAGTGACTGGCCAAAGTAAAACTTCGGGCAGGGACTAAAATTGTCTTCTATCGAATGTCCATAATTGCCAGAAAACCTTGATATCTTCTCACCATTTTGAAACCAAGAGCTAATTTATATCGGGTGCGCGTCCAGGCTCCCGATGGGAGTAGCCCCAAAGTCTAGGCACGGATGCTTCCAACCGTGTGTAGACTCAAGTTGTACTACTCGAATGTTTTTGCTGCCGATGTTCTTCGCAAGCTGCCGTAATCATCCGATATCTTTTTCTATATCGGGTCCTTCAAAACTTCGAGTAAGTCACGCTAGTTGATAGTACATAAGGAATTGGAGTAACGTGCCCAGTTTTACTCGATAAATCAATGTTGATTAACTGCCGATGGCAAAACGACATTACCCTACTCAGAATCAAGTCCCCAGGCATGATCCTTGATCTTCTGAAATCTTCGAGTCCATATTCTTCTGTCTTCAATAGTTTTTTATCCGGTGCGCGTCCAGCGCTCCCGATGGAAGTAGCCCCCGAGTCTAGGGACGAGTGCTTGCAACCGTGCGTAGACTCAAGTAGAGCAACTTAATGTTATAGTTTCCTTCGGATGCTATATGAATGCAGAGTCGATACTTTTGTTGACGTCATCAGCGCCGTCAAGACGTGACTTGATGGGCCCACCCTACTTCTTCGCGGTCAGTTAGGAAATAACTAGTCTTTGTGCGTTGACCGAGGTGCCTCCTCGATTTCCGCACGTAGTGAGAGTAATGGGCCGCCGGTTTCTCTCCCTTCTTGACACGTGTATGACTGGATCTTTGTCCATCTCCCCACTATGCAAAAATAATGGCCACGATCTTCAGCCAATTCTTGTTATAAATAGAGGGACTCTTGAGTTTTAACTTTTTACGCCTCCCGTACTGCTCGTCTTCTTCCTCTGCTTCTTCCTCACCATTGTCCCTGCCTTTACGAGCTCTCTAGCAACCATGGGCAAGAAGAAGGGTACTGCTAGCTCCGGTGCTACTGCAAGCGCACCCAAAGCTAGCCTCGATTGGACTACATCCACCATTTCCAAATGTGATGAGAATAAGATGAGAACGCTAGGGCTCGTTTCTTCTGCCGAATCTGACTTCGTTCATCCAGGTTCTGTTTCTCGCCCAAAGCCCCCAAAGAGCTTTACTGTTATGTTCATTGCCTTTCTGCAGCATGGGCTTTCCCTTCCAGCCCACGAATTTCTTCGTTGCCTCCTCTTTTCCTACGGGATCCAGCTCTGGCAGCTGACCCCGAATTCTATTCTCCATCTCTCCATCTTTATCACTATGTGCGAAGCCTACCTCGGCATTGAACCCCACTGGGGTCTCTGGAGGAAGATTTTTTTTATGTCAAACACCACCGTGGAAATGATGGTCCTCACGTGGTCGGCGTCGTCGGCTTCATCATCAGGAAGGAAGTCAATTACTTCAACTTTCCGATGAGGGAGTCTGTCCAAGGCTGGCGGCAGAAGTGGTTTTATCTTCGGGACATCCTAGCATCAGGCCGTCGATCTAATCTGCCACCATTTAAAGATGTTCTTGTTGTTGTGCCAAAGAAGTCTTGGCAAAACACCTTGACTGTTGAGGAAAGCGAAGTAGCCGACCAATTGTACGAAAAGATCTTAGATCTGAAGAGTGTAGGAGGTCAGACAATGTGCGGCACAGAAGTAGTCGAAGTGTTCTTGAAGCGTCGAGTGCAACCAGCAATGTCGAGAGACCACCAACTCTGGTTGTATACTGTTGCCAAGGACAAATCGAGAGTCAGCCCGAATGATTTTTCTGAAGAAGATCTTCAAGACGAGGTGAGGCGTCTGACTTGCTTCAGCCAGAAGGATATCATAGCTATGACTTCGGCTCGCCCTCCTTTTGATCTGAAACACCTTCCTTCCGAGGTAATTACTTAATTTCCTTTTGTATCCGATGTCATTTTTGCTCCTAAACTCAAAAATTGTTCTTTTGCTTTCTACAGGCTTCTACCATCGCTCAATGCTACCCTCCGACGCCCAAAAGTGGAGCAGCTCCGGAGGATGACAAGAAAGAAGGCGCTCTCCGCAAATCCATTGAAAGTTTGCTAAGTAAGATTTCTCCATGCTCGTACGTTTCTCCATTACCTCAAAATATTCTATTGTCGTAATGAGTTATTTCTCCACGATATTCCAGATACTGCCGACATGCCTGTTGATTGTACGAACAAGCTTTGGGTGGACTCTATGTCGAATGCCCTTTCATTTGTTGCCGAGTCCAGCGACCAGATCCAAGATCTCTTGAAGAAGACCAAGGGAGCTCTGTCGAGGTTATTCTCGATGATGTTCCCAAAGCTGGATCCGAACAAGACTCTTGGAGAGATGGTAGATACTTTCTACGTCGACTCCTCTGATACTATTGAGGTATTGAAGCGCTGTTCTCGCCTTTATGGAGCAGTCCTCACTTTTCAGCTTTTAATGGGGCATGGATTTGGTTCTGACCTGGAGCAACTATCCAAAGCACTTCCAATGGATGCAAATGGTTGTCCTATCGACCTTGACCCTTTCAAATAATCATCACTGCGTGCGCCAATCAGCTCCTCAAATTGGTTGATAATGACAAGAAGAAGGCTGCATCCGAAGCTGCACCAAGTTCATCAGCACAGACTTGATCGAGCTGGGCCTACTAACTTGTTTAGTTGTAACCTGAATATATTCGTCCCTTATTTTGTAATGAATTAAGCTGACTCTATTATCGGCACTGATACGACTCAAACGTATCTATAATTTCTTATGTTCCATGCTAGTTTTATAACAATACTCACATGTTTTACATACACTTTATATCATTTTAATGCATTTTCTGGCACTAACCTATTAACAAGATGCCGAAGCGCCAGTTCCTGTTTTCTGCTGTTTTTGGTTTCAGAAATCTTACACAGGAAATATTCTCGGAATTGGACGAAACAAAAGCTCACGGTCTTATTTTGCACGGAGCCTTCCAGAAGTCCGAGGAGGAGACGAAGAGGGGCCGCGAGGCGCCCACACCCTAGGGCGGCGCGGTGGGGCCCCTGGCCGCGCCGGCCTGTGGGGTGGGCTCCTCGGCCACCTCCCGACTCTGCCCCTTCGCCTATTTATTCTCTCCTTCGCGAAAACCCTAGTACCGAGAGCCACGATACGAGAAAACATATTGTGACGCCGTCGCCGCCAATCCCATCTCGGGGGATTCAGGAGATCGCCTCCGGCACCCTGCCGGAGAGGGGAATCATCACCGGAGGACTCTACATCATCATGCCCGCCTCCGGATTGATGCGTGAGTAGTTCATCCTTGGACTATGGGTCCATAGCAGTAGCTAGATGGTTGTCTTCTCCTCTTGTGGTATCATGTTTAGATCTTGTGAGCTGCCTATCATGATCAAGATCGTCTATTTGTAATGCTACATGTTGTGTTTGTTGGGATCCGATGAATATGGAATACTATGTCAAGTTGATTATTGATCTATCATATATGTGTTGTTTATGATCTTGCATGCTCTCCGTTGCTAGTAGAGGCTCTGGCCAAGTTGATACTTGTGACTCCATGATACGTCTCCGACGTATCGATAATTTCTTATGTTCCATGCCACATTATTGATGAGATTCTAATAATTGGATTTATTTGTAAATTGGAAAAGTCAACTTCTTCTCCCGGAGACCCGGATCCTCTCTCCCTGCGGTGCAGTTGCTAGCGTGGGGCAGCGGCGCGGTCGCGAGATTTTGGGCACGCACGGCGAGGACCAAGGCCGGCGACGAGGCACCTCGATGCCAGGGCGGGTGCGGGTGTGCTCCGGCTAGTAGCGGCGTGGGTGAGCCCCAGCTAGGGTCGGCGCGGGAAAGTTACGCTAGGGGCAGCGCATGCCAGCTCCCGCCAGGGGCCGCTTGGGCGAGCTCCCCTAGGAGCGGCGCGGGCGAGCTCTGCCACAGCCATCGCAAGAGAGCTCCGGCAAGGTGCGACATAGGTGAGCCCGACCAACTGGCGGCGCGATCGAGCTAGGCCACAGCGGTCAGAGGCGAGCTCCGACCAGGTGCGACGCGGGCGAGCTCCACCTAGTTGCAGCACAAGCAAGGTCCGGCCAGGGCGGTGCTGCCGCCGCCGCTGCTCTCAGCACACAGACGGGCCACATCACCTCAGTTCTTGTGGAAGAAAAGAAAACGATAGGAAAAAAACCACTTGCCACATCAGCACCTAGGTGGGCCAGCCCTGTCAGAAACATGATCAAATAGAGGTAAGCCGAGTCTTGCGCGGCCCAAGGGGGGGGCGCCCCCTATTGTGTGGTGGCTCCGTACCCCCTCTGACTCCGCCTCTTCGCCTATTTAAAGCTCACTGACCTAAATCTTCGATACGAAAAAACCACGGTACGAGAAACCTTCCAGAGCCACCGCCATCGCGAAGCCAAGATCTGGGGGACAGGAGTCTCTGTTCCGGCACGCCGCCGGGACGGGGAAGTGCCCCCGGAAGGCATCTCCATCGACACCACCGCCATCTTCATCACCACTTGCTGTCTCCCATGAGGAGGGAGTAGTTCTCCATCGAGGCTAAGGGCTGTACCGGTAGCTATGTGGTTAATCTCTCTCCTATGTACTTCAATACAATGATCTCATGAGCTGCCTTACATGATTGAGATCCATATGATGAGCTTGTAATCTAGATGTCGTTATGCTATTCAAGTGGATTTTACTTATGTGATCTCCGGAGACTCCTTGTCCCACGTGTGTAAAGGTGACAGTGTGTGCACCGTGTGGGTTTCTTAGGCTATATTTCACAGAATACTTGTTCACTGAGTTATGATTTGAGTTGGATGTCTCTATGAAATTGTGGTGTGTTAGTACCTCCTATGAATGCTCACAGTGACAGCGTGGGGTGTTTATTAGTACTTGGGAATACATCTTTAAGGTTTGCCTACATGATTAATTAGTGTTCGTTATCTTGCCAAAGAGTAATTCAGAGTAGCATAGTGAAGTGCTTATATTTATATTCAATTATGATTGTAATGTTGAGAGTGTCCACTAGTGAAAGTATGATCCCTAGGCCTTATTTCTAAGCATCGAAACTCCGTTTATTTACTGTTCTGTTGCATGTTTACTCGCTGCCATATTTTATTCAGATTGCTATTACCACTCATATTCATCCATACTACTTGTATTTCACTATCTCTTCGCCGAACTAGTGCACCTATACATCCGACAAGTGTATTAGGTGTGTTGGGAACACAAGAGACTTCTTGTATCGTGATTGCAGGGGTTGCTTGAGAGGGATATCTTTGACCTCTTCCTCCCTGAGTTCGATAAACCTTGGGTGATCCACTTAAGGGAAACTTGCTACTGTTCTACAAACCTCTGCTCTTGGAGGCCCAACACTGTCTACAAGAATAGAAGCACCCGTAGACATCAGAAACTACTATAGGAACTTGGTAGAGTACTAAACATGCATCAAAACTACTTTTTACAACTTAGAACAAGCATGCAAGCTCACTTAACATGTCACCTAAAGCAGCAAAATATTCAAGATATACTCAACCAAACAAAATTCTATTTGGATAATCGGAGGAGTCACATACCGGAGAGCAAATGTGCCAAATTTCAGACTGAAATCTGGGCTAAGCAAAGAGATCAAAAAATCCTGAGCTCTTGGGCGAAAACGCGAGTGAGAATGAACTGGTACGAGTTTTTTCGGGAGAGAGAGTGGAATGAGTGGAAGGGATGACTAACTGGGGCCAGGTGGGGCCCTCACCACATGGGGGCGCGCCCCCCTCCTTGGCCGCGCCGGCCCATGGGGGCCAGCCCTGGGGTGCCACACTGGTCAGCCCCAGGCACTCCCAGGTTGCATTTCGAAAAATAAGACCAACGGTATAATTTTTGTAAATTTTTGAAAACTTCGAAAAATGCACATTTCTGGGTGTTAAAATTACTATTTCAGGACAGAATTTTTTTTTCAAACTTCTAACAACTAAAGCATCTTGCAAACAAGTGGTACTACAGCAAGTAGAGCAAGTGGAGAAAGAAAGAAATGTTGTTTAGCTCTTCTATGCATATAAAATGTACTTGTTAACAAGGTTGATCAAGTCTTGCCACCAAATAAATTTTACATGTCATAAGAAGAAATAAACCTCAAATCAATCATGTTACCTTATATTGTATTGATATGGATCCAATCATAATACTTTGATATCCTTGTTTAGGCTCATATATAGGACAATCAATAACTCCTACTTTGATGGTTCTCAAATTAGAAATTGTATTAACTCCACATACTTTACCAATCCTCTTGGGAAAATAAACAGTATGCTCCTTGTCATCAACATTGAAAGTAACTTTTTCTTTATTGCAATCAATAACAGCCCTACAGTGTTAAGAAAAGGTCTCCCAAGAATAATAGACATATTATCATCTTCAGGCATTTCCAACACAACAAAATCAGTTAATATTAAGCAATTATTAGTAACTTGAACATGAACATCCTCACATATACCAACAGGAATAGCAGTAGATTTATCAGCCATTTGCAAAGATATATCAGTTGGTATCAACTTATCTAAATAAAGTCTCTTGTAAAGAGAAAAGGGCATAACACTAACTCCTGCTCCCAAATCACATAGAGCGGTTCTAACAAAATTATTCTTGATGGAACAAGGAATAGTCGGTATACCTGGGTCTCCCAACTTCTTTGGAACCTTGCCATTGAAAGAGTAATTAGCAAGCATAGTGGAAATCTCCTCATTAGGAATTTTCCTTTTGTTAGAGACAATATCCTTCATATACTTTGAATAAGGAGGCAATTTAATAGCATCAGTCAAAGGGATTTGCAGGAACAAAGGTTTCATCCAATCACAAAATTTATTGTAGTGTTCTTCCTCCTTTGATTTTAGTTTCTTAGCAGGGAAAGACATTTGCTTTTGAAATCAAGGTTCTCTTTCATTACCATGTTTCTTAGCAATAAAATCTTCTTTAGTGTACTTTTTATTTTTATCATGCTTTTCAGGTTCATCTTCAACCTCTTCTTTATCAGAAACATCATTCTTATCATTATCTTTATCATGTTCATTACCACTTTCGGTTTCGGCATCAGAAATAGAAATACTGTTAGGATCATTAACGAGGCTCGAGAGGATTCTACAACAGTTTTATGTTTCTTCTTCTTTTTCTTAGAAGGAGCACTAATTTCTTTAGTTCGTTGAGAATCTTGTTCAACTCTTTTGGGATGCCCCTCGGGATATAGAGGATCCCGAGTAGAAACACCACCTCTAGTTGTTACTTCGTAAGCATGTTTTTCTTTAGAAGTATTTTTTAACAAGTCATTTTGCACTTTAGTGAGTTGATCAATTTGAGTTTGAACCATATGAAAATGTTTAACAAGCATCTTAACATCATTGGAGGTTCTCTCCACAATATCATGCAATTCACTAATAGCTCGAGAATTTTCCATTAAATGATTCTCTACTCTCATATTGAAATTATCTTGCTTAACAACATAATTATCAAACTCATCTAAACATTGATCAGGAGGTTTTGAGTAAGGAATATCTTCTTTATCAAAGCGTTGAAGAGAATGTACCTCAATTGTGGATGAAGGGGAGTTATCTTACATAAATCTTCTATGGGGGTAAATTCTTCACATCTTCGATTTAATACCTTTCTCTTTAAGAGATTTCTTGGCTTCCCTCATATCTTCTTCATTTAATTTAATCATACCCCTCTTCTTCAATATTGGTGTCGGGGTTGGTTCGAGTGTAGTCCAATCATCATGATTTCGGCCTATTCTAGCCAATAATTCTTCGGCTTCGTGCGGAGTTCTTTCCTGAAAACACAACCAGCACAGGTATGCCCTAGACTCAATGGTTAGTCCACTATAAAATATATCAAGTAAGTCATGCTTTTCCAAATCATGTCCAGGCCGAGCTCTGATAAGAGAGCAAAACCTTGCCCAAGCTTCAAGCAATTTCTCTCCATCTTCCTGGTCAAAACTATAAATTTTACGCAAGGCAATATGTTGAGCACTAGCAGGAAAATATTTCCGAAAGAAAACATCAAGCAAACCTTTTGGACTATCAATAGAATCAGGAGGCAAACTATTATATCAAGTTTTAGCATCATCCTTTAATGAGAAAGGAAAAATTTTATCAACAAAATAAGTATGCTTCTTGATATCATTAGAAAACAAGCTACTCAAAGTAGAAAGCTCATTCATGTGTTCTACAGCACTTTCTTTTTCAGTACCACAAAAAGGTGTTTTCTCAACAATAGATATATGAGATAAATCAAGAGAAAAATCATAATCCTTATCCTTAATGTTTATAGGAGATGTGGAAATTTAGGATCGAGGAGACGAGTTTATATCTAACAGCATGTTGTGCAAGAAGTTTCTTAATGTTACTTGCACCAGTAGTAGCATTGCATTTATCAATAAAATCATCATCAAGTTCCACATAATCTTCATCAAGATCATCACTAGAGAGTGTTCAACAGACTCAGGTGAATTAATGGAGTGTAACGATATTTTCATTAGGAATTTCAGTATTTTCAATTTGTCTAGACCTAGCAATTGTAGCATCTAGAAAAGGACCTAATGAACCATTATCATCAAGCACAACAGAAGCATCATCAAAATTATAAGAGGAATTTTCAGATTCAGCAGAAGTACCAGCATATGAAGCTTGTGGTGGTGAAACAAGTTGACTTATTGATACGTCTCCGATGTATCGATAATTTCTTATGTTCCATGCCACATTATTGATGATATCTACATGTTTTATGCATACTTTATGTCATATTTATGCGTTTTCCGGAACTAACCTATTGACGAGATGCCGAAAGGCCAGTTGCTGTTTTCTGCTGTTTTGGTTTCAGAAATCCTAGTAAGGAAATATTCTCGGAATCGGACGAAATCAATGCCCAGCA
Source organism: Lolium rigidum (assembly GCF_022539505.1). Lineage (NCBI taxonomy): Eukaryota > Viridiplantae > Streptophyta > Magnoliopsida > Poales > Poaceae > Lolium > Lolium rigidum. The sequence goes on from NC_061508.1 coordinate 99,658,871, forward strand.
TCCTATTTTTCCACGAAGCTTCCAGAACACCCGAGAGCCACCAGAGGGGAGCCCTGGTGGGTCCAGATGATAGGGCGGCACGGCCAGGGCCTGGGCCACGCCCCCCTGTTGTGTTGTCGCCCCGTCAGCCTTCCGACTCCGCCTCTTCGCCTATTTAAGGGTCCCTGACCTAAAACTTCGATACGGAAAAGCCACGGTACGAGAAACCTTCCAGAGCCGCCGCCATCGCGAAGCCAAGATCTGGGGGACAGGAGTCTCTGTTCCGGCACGTCGCCGGGACGGGGAAGTGCCCCCGGAAGGCTCCTCCATCGACACCACCGCCATCTTCATCAACGCTGTTGTCTCCCATGAGGAGGGAGTAGTTCTCCATCGAGGCTAAGGGGCTGTACCGGTAGCTATGTGGTTCATCTCTCTCCTATGTACTTCAATACAATAATCTCATGAGCTGCCTTACATGATTGAGATTCATATGATGATGCTTGTAATCTAGATGTCATTATGCTAGTCAAGTGGGTTTTACTTATGTGATCTCCGGAGACTCCTTGTCCCACGTGTGTAAAGGTGACGGTGTGTGCACCGTGTGGGTCTCTTAGGCTATATTTCACAGAATACTTATTCATTGTTATGAATGGCATAGTGAAGTGCTTATTTATATCCCTTTATGATTGCAATGTGTTTTGTATCACAATTTATCTGTGTGCTACTCTAGTGATGTTATTAAAGTAGTTTATTCCTCCTGCACGGTGTAATGGTGACGGTGTGTGCATCGTGTAGTACTTGGCGTAGGCTATGATTGTGATCTCTTGTAGATTATGAAGTTAACTATTGCTATGATGGTATTGATGTGATCTATGCCTCCTTTCGTAGCGTGAAGGTGACGAGTGTGCATGCTATGTTAGTACTTGGTTTGGTTATGTTGATCTGTCGTGCACTCTAAGGTTATTTAAACATGAACATCGAATATTGTGGAGCTTGTTAACTCCGGCATTGAGGGTTCGTGTAATCCTACACGATTAGTGGTGTTCATCATCCAACAAGAGAGTGTAGAGTCTAGCATCTATCTATTTATTCTGTTATGTGATCAATGTTGAGAGTGTCCACTAGTGAAAGTATGATCCCTAGGCCTTGTTCCTAAATACGCTACCGCTGCTTGTCTACTTGTTTTTCTTGCATACTGTACTTCCTGCAATATTACTACCATCAACCACACGCCAGCAAGCACTTTTACAGCGCCGTTACTACTGCTCATATATATTCATACCACCTGTATTTCACTATCTCTTCGCCGAACTAGTGCACCTATTAGGTGTGTTGGGGACACAAGAGACTTCTTGCTTTGTGGTTGCGAGGGTTGCATGAGAGGGATATCTTTGACCTCTTCCTCCCTGAGTTCGATAAACCTTGGGTGATCCACTTAAGGCAAACTTGCTTGCTGTTCTACAAACCTCTCTGCTCTTGGAGGCCCAACACTGTCTACAAGAATAGAAGCACCCGTAGACATCAAGCACTTTTCTTGCGCCGTTGCCGGGGAGGAAAGGTAAAAGGCACTCATACTCAGGTCCCAGGTAAAGTACTTTTCTGGCGCCATTGTGTGTGTGCTCGAAGCTATTTCCTTTAGATCCTGCAATTGCATCTTTTTGTTTCTTGTTTACACTAGTTAGGCATAATGGAAAACAACAAAAATATGAGAGATCTTTATGAACTTTATCTTGAATTAGGACATGATGTGTTTGAAGAGAGAATTAAAAAACCCATGGAACTTTATATGCATGATAATGGGAATGTTATTAATATGAATGCTTTGAACACTATTGTTGCTAATGCTATGGAAAATTCTAAGCTTGGGGAGGTCGGTTTTGATGAAAATGATCTCTTTAGCCCTCCGGGTATTGAGGAGAAAGTTTATGTTGATTATGATATGCCTCCCATTTATGATGATTATAATGATAGTGGTCTTTTGGTGCCGCCTACTATGGAGAGTAATTTTTATTATGATTATATTATGCCTCCTACACTTGATGAGAATAATAATGATAGCTACTTTGTTGAATTTGCTCCCGCTACAATTAATAAGAATGACTATGCTTATGTTGGGAGTAATAATAATTTTATGCATGAGACTCATGATAAGAATGTTTCATTTGATAGTTATATTGTTGAGTTTGCTCATGATGCTACTGAAAGTTATTATGAGAAAGGAAAATATGGTTGTAGAAATTTTCATGTAACTAAAACACCTCTCTATATGCTGAAAATTTTGAAGTTACACTTGTTTTATCTTTCTATGCTTGTTGCATCATGCTTCATTAATTTGTTTATTTATAAGATTCCTTTTCATAGGAAGCATGTTAGGCTTAAATGTGTTTTGAATTTTCCACTTGATGCTCTCTTTCGCTTCAAATACTATCTCTTGCGAGTGCATCATTAAAACTGCTGAGCCCATCTTAATGGCTATAAAGAAAGCACTTCTTGGGAGATAACCCATGTGTTTATTTTACTACAGTAATTTTGTTTTTTATTTTGAGTCTTGGAAGTTGTTACTACTGTAGCAACCTCTCCTTATCTTAGTTTTGTTGCATTGTTGTGCCAAGTAAAGTCTTTGATAGTAAGGTTCATACTAGATTTGGATTATTGCGCGAGAAGCAGATTTCTTGCTGTCACGAATGCGGGCCTAATTCTCTAGGTAACTCAGAAAATTATGCCAATTTACGTGAGTGATCCTCGGATATGTACGCAACTTTCATTCAATTTGAGCATTTTCATTTGAGCAAGTCCGGTGCCTCAATAAAATTCGTCTTTACTGGACTGATTCTGTTTTGACAGATTCTGCCTTTTATTTCGCATTGCTTCTTTTGCTATGTTGGATGGATTTCTTTGTTCCATTAACTTCCAGTAGCTTTGGGCAATGTCCGGAAGTGTTAAGAATGATTGTGTCACCTCTGAATATGTGAATTTTTGATTATGCACTAACCCTCTAATGAGTTTGTTTCGAGTTTGGTGTGGAGGAAGTTTTCAAGGGTCAAGAGAGGAGGATGATATACTATGATCAAGAAGAGTGAAGAGTCTAAGCTTGGGGATGCCCCCGTGGTTCATCCCTGCATATGTCAAGAAGACTCAAGCATCTAAGCTTGTGGATGCCCAAGGCATCCCCTTCTTCATCGACAAATTATCAGGTTTCTTCTCTTGAAACTATATTTTTATTTGGTCACATCTTATGTACTTTACTTAGAGCGTCTGTGTGCTTTTATTTTCGTTTTGTTATTTTCATTCTCTGAATAAATGCTTGTGTGGGAGAGAGACACGCTCCGCTGGTTCATATGAACACATGTGTTCTTAGCTCATAATGTTCATGGCGAAGGTTGAACTGGCTTCATTAATTGTTATATGGTTGGAAACGGGAAATGCTACATGTGGTAATTGATAAAATGTCTTGGATAATTTGATACTTGGCAATTGTTGTGCTCATGTTTAAGCTCTTGCATCATATACTTTGCACCCATTAATGAAGAAATACATAGAGCTTGCTAAAATTTGCTTTGCATAATTGGTCTCTCTAAGGTCTAGATAATTTCTAGTATTGGTTTGAACAACAAGGAAGACGGTGTAGAGTCTTATAATGTTTACAATATGTCTTTTATGTGAGTTTTGCTGCACCGGTTCATCCTTGTGTTTGTTTCAAATAACCTTGCTAGCCTAAACCTTGTATCGAGAGGGAATACTTCTCATGCATCCAAAATCCTTGAGCCAACCACTATGCCATTTGTGTCCACCATACTTACCTACTACATGGTATTTCTCCGCCATTCCAAAGTAAATTGCTTGAGTGCTACCTTTAAAATTTCTATTCTTTACCTTTGCAATACATAGCTCATGGGACAAATAGCCTAAAAACTATTGTGGTATTGAATATGTACTTATGCACTTTATCTCTTATTAAGTTGCTTGTTGCGCGATAACCATGTTCCTGGGGACGCCATCAACTACTCTTTGTTGAATATCATGTGAGTTGCTATGCATGTCCGTCTTGTCTGAAGTAAGGGAGATTTACCACTCATTTAATGGTTAGAGCATGCATAATGTTAGAGAAGAACATTGGGCCGCTAACTAAAGCCATGATCCATGGTGGAAGTTTCAGTTTTGGACATATATCCTCAATCTCATATGAGAATATTAATTGTTTCTAATTGCTTATGCATTAAATAGGAGTCCATTATCTGTTGTCTATGTTGTCCCAGTATGGATGTCTAAGTTGAGAATAATCAAAAGCGAGAAATCCAATGCGAGCTTTCTCCTTAGACCTTTGTACAAGCGGCATAGAGGTACCCCTTTGTGACACTTGGTTAAAACATGTGTATTGCGATGATAATCCCGTAGATCCGAGCTAATTAGGACAAGGTGCGGGCACTATTAGTATACTATGCATGAGGCTTGCAACTTGTAAGATATAATTTACATAACACATATGCTTTATTACTACCGTTGACAAAATTGTTTCTTGTTTTCAAAACCAAAGCTCTAGCACAAATATAGCAATCAATGCTTCCCTCTGAGAAGGGCCTATCTTTTACTTTATTGTTGAGTCAGTTTACCTATTCTTTCTGTCTTAGAAGCAAACACTTGTGTCAACTGTGCATTGATTCTTACATGTTTACCTATTACACTTGTTATATTACTTTGTGTTGACAACTATCCATGAGATATACATGTTGAAGTTGAAAGCAACCGCTGAAACTTATATCTTCCTTTGTGTTGCTTCAATGCTATTTACTAAGAATTTATTGCTTTATGAGTAACTCTTATGCAAGTCTTATTGATGCTTGTCTTGAAAGTACTATCCATGAAAAGTCTTTGCTATATGATTCATTTGTTTACTCATGTCATTACCATTGTTTTGATCGCTGCATTCATTACATATGCTTACAATAGTATGATCAAGGTTATGATGGCATGTCACTCCAGAAATTATCTTTGTTATCGTTTGACTGCTCGGGGCGAGCGAGAGACTAAGCTTGGGGATGCTGATACGTCTCCGACGTATCGATAATTTCTTATGTTCCATGCCACATTATTGATGATATCTACATGTTTTATGCATACTTTATGTCATATTTATGCGTTTTCCGAAACTAACCAATTGACGAGATGCCGAAAGGCCAGTTGCTGTTTTCTGTTGTTTTTGGTTTCAGAAATCCTAGTAAGGAAATATTCTCGGAATCGGATGAAATCAATGCCCACCATCCTATTTTTCCACGAAGCTTCCAGAACATCCGAGAGCCACCAGAGGGGAGCCCTGGTGGGCCCAGATGATAGGGAGGCGCGGCCAGGGCCTGGGCCGCGCCCCCCTGTTGTGTCGTTGCCCCGTCAGCCTTCCGACTCCGCCTCTTCGCCTATTTAAGGGTCCCTGACCTAAAACTTCGATACGGAAAATCCACGGTACGAGAAACCTTCCAGAGCCTCCGCCCTCGCGAAGCCAAGATCTGGGGGACAGGAGTCTCTGTTCCGGCACGCCGCCGGGACGGGGAAGTGCCCCCGGAAGGCTCCTCCATCGACACCACCGCCATCTTCATCAACGCTGATGTCTCCCATGAGGAGGGAGTAGTTCTCCATCGAGGCTAAGGGGCTGTACCGGTAGCTATGTGGTTCATCTCTCTCCTATGTACTTCAATACAATAATCTCATGAGCTGACTTACATGATTGAGATTCATATGATGATGCTTGTAATCTAGATGTCATTATGCTAGTCAAGTGGGTTTTACTTATGTGATCTCCGGAGACTCCTTGTGCCACGTGTGTAAAGGTGACGGTGTGTGCACCGTGTGGGTCTCTTAGGCTATATTTCACGAGAATACTTATTCAACGTTATGAATGGCATAGTGAAGTGCTTATTTATATCCCTTTATGATTGCAATGTGTTTTGTATCACAATTTATCCGTGTGCTACTCTAGTGATGTTATTAAAGTAGTTTATTCCTCCTCGCACGGTGTAATGGTGACGAGTGTGTGCATCGTGTAGTACTTGGCGTAGGCTATGATTGTGATCTCTTGTAGATTATGAAGTTAACTATTGCTATGATGGTATTGATGTGATCTATGCATCCTTTCGTAGCGTGAAGGTGACGAGTGTGCATGCTATGTTAGTACTTGGTTTGGTTATGTTGATCCGTCGTGCACTCTAAGGTTATTTAAACATGAACATCGAATATTATGGAGCTTGTTAACTCCGGCATTGAGGGTTCGTGTAATCCTACACGATTAGTGGTGTTCATCATCCAACAAGAGAGTGTAGAGTCTAGCATCTATCTATTTATTCTGTTATGTGATCAATGTTGAGAGTGTCCACTAGTGAAAGTATGATCCCTAGGCCTTGTTCCTAAATATCGCTACCGCTGCTTGTCTCTTGTTTCTTCGCATCCGTACTTCCTGCAATATTACTACCATCAACCACACGCCGGCAAGCACTTTTACGGCGCCGTTACTACTTGCTCATATATATTCATACCACCTGTATTTCACTATCTCTTCGCCGAACTAGTGCACCTATTAGGTGTGTTGGGGACACAAGAGACTTCTTGCTTTGTGGTTGCGGGGTTGCATGAGAGGGATATCTTTGACCTCTTCCTCCCTGAGTTCGATAAACCTTGGGTGATCCACTTAAGGGAAACTTGCTGCTGTTCTACAAACCTCTGCTCTTGGAGGCCCAACACTGTCTACAAGAATAGAAGCACCCGTAGACATCACTTATCACGGATGGTGAATCAAGAGCAGCAGAGGTACTCAGAGTTGTACCTTTTCTTGTAGTGGATGGTAATATAGCGACTTTAGTATCACGAGGTTTACCCATGATGGAGGATTTGCGGCGAACAATATCAATTCGGGTGAACTTGCAAATAAAGCTATGCTCCCGGCAATGGCGCCGAGAAAATAGTCTTGATGACCCACAAGTATAGGGGATCGCAACGGTCTTCGAGGGAAGTAAAACCCAATTTATTGATTCGACACAATGGGAGCCAAAGAATATTTGTAAGCCTTAACGAGCGGAGTTGTCAATTCAGCTACACTGGAAACGAGACTTGCTCGCAAGAGTTTATCGGTAGCAACAGTTTTATAGCGATAGCGATAGTGAAATATAAGCGAGTAGTGTAACAAAGACAGCAGTAGTGATTATAGTAAACAACAGGATTAAAATACTGTAGGCACAGTGATGGATGAACGGGCGCTGCATGGATAAGAGAACTCATGTAACAATCAAGGCGGGGCATTTGTAGATAATAATAAAACAGTATCCAAGTACTAAACAACCATAGGCATGTGTTCACGTATATAGTCGTACGTGCTCGCAATGAGAAACTTGCACAACATCTTTTGTCCTACCGGACCGGTGGCAGCCGGGCCTCTAGGGAATCTACTGGTAATTAAGGTACTATTTTTAATAGAGCACCGGAGCAAAGCATTAACACTCCGTGAACACATGTGATCCTCATATCACAGCCTTCCCCTCCGGTTGTCCCAATTTCTGTCACTTTGGGGCCTCGGGTTCCGGACAGCAATATGTGTATTCAACTTGCGAGTAAGATCATAAAACAATGAATATCATCATGAAACAATAACATGTTCAGATCTGAAATCATGGCACTCGGGCCCTAGTGACAAGCATTAAGCATAACAAGTTGCAACAATATCATAAAAGTACCAACAACGGATACTAGGCACTATGCCCTAACAATCTTATGACTATTACATGATCAATCTCATCCAATCCCTACCATCCCCTTCAGCCTACGAGCGGGGGAATTACTCACACATGGATGGGGGAAGCATGGATGGTCGATGGAGAGGCGTCGGTGGTGATGATGGCGATGATCTCCTCCAATTCCCCGTCCCGGCGAGGTGCCAGAACGGAGTTTCTGGTCCCGAGACAGAGTTTCGCGATGGCGGCGGAGTTCTGGATGTCTTCTGGCAGATTGGTCGAATTCCCGTGTGTTTTTAGGTCGAAAGCCTTAAGTAGTCCAGAGGGGAGTGTCGAGGGGTGGCCGAGGCATCGCCACCATAGGGCGGCGCGGCCCAGGGGCCCACCGCGCCGCCTTGTGGGGTGGGCGCCTCGTGGCCCCCCTCCGTCTCGTCTTCTGGCTCCGTCAATCTTCTGTGAAAATAGGCCCATTGCAATTATTTCCGGGGATTTTCCTGAAAGTTGAGTTTCTGCACAAAAATAAGACACCAGGGCAATTCTGCTGAAAACAGCGTTAGTCTGTGTTAGTTGTATCCAAAATACACAAATTAGAGGAAAAACAATAGCAAAAGTGTTCGGGAAAGTGGATACGTTCTGGACGTATCAGTGGACACCGCCGAAGGTCGCGCCCATACTGCTATGCAACCCCGAAGGTATTGGATGCGGTGCTTCAGTGCGCGGAGTGAACTCAAAGGATCCGCAGCGAACCGAATTCTTCGGGCTTGAAGGTGTTGGTGATGCTAGCACAAATGTTGCTGATGTAACCGGAGCAGCCGATGACGTGCCTTGTACCGACAGTTTTCCCACAGGCGACGCCAATTGATGAGGGTGCTCCTCGGCAATGCCCACCTTTTGGGGCTTAGGGTTGACGAAATCCTGTAGGCTGACACGAGACATCAGGTACCAAACAGACAGGGAGAGAGATTTACCCAGGTTTGGGACCCTCGCTGAGATAAAACCCTTACTTCCTGCTTGTCTGATCTTGATTATTGAATATATCGGGTTACAGTGGGGTAGCCGAAGGCTATGACTAAGATATCGCCGAGAGGCTAAGATTTATAATGACCTAGCTCTAGACTTGCGGTGAATCTAGCTATTGTGATTGTGTGTCCCTCGGCAAACCCTCTCCTGGCCCTTATATTGTAGGCCAGGTCTCGAGAGTTCTGTCCGGGTTCGACTAGGTTACAAAGAATCCTATGTCTAAACTTTCCTTGTCTATCGTCTTCTTGCCTTGTTCATCAAGAATCCTTCTTCGGTACCGATGTATCGGCCCACCCTAGTCCGTAGATGATCTTCATGGGCCCCTGGTTGGGCCATAGGAGGTAGCATAATATTGGTTACCTTTCGATATTGTTTACCCGAAGGGTAATGCCCACATTATTAGTAATGATAAAATTTATGATGCATATTCTAAATATATATACCTTCATCATCTATGACCTCTGCTGGAATTGGTGCTTCATTGAAAGTTCTCAACTTTTCAATGATCTCATAGAAGGTGAACGATTCTCATTTCATGACGATCTTCTCAACATTATCCTTGTAGATAGGTGGAAGCGAACGCAACACCCCAGCTACTGCAATATCATCAAGAATGAAGTAATCCCAAATATCCACAAGATTTGAGTATGATTTACGCATCCTCTCTATGTGATCCTCGAGGCATTTGTTCTCATCCATCTTCACAGATAAGAACTCGTCCAAATACTTGTACCTCATAAGCCAGACCTGTCCATGGAACATTAGCTTAAACCTAATGATCATGTACATTGGACTAGAGTGCCCAAAGCGCACTTGCAGGTCATGATCCATGGTACTATGCATAAGGCCCTCGACATAGATGAACAAATAACGGCATTGTAATAGAAAATATTCTCCTCAACGCACATGATATCGGTAGGCTTTTCTCCTAGCAATTGCCTTAGAACAGACGACACACCATTCTACCACAGTACACTTCTGAGGCGGACGTGACAAAAAAATTCTGGCACGTGGTGCCGTATGCTTTTGCTATCTTCATCCCATAGAGAAGAGATTCATATCCTGTTTCATTATTTGACGCGTTGGGGAAGGTCATCCACAGTATGTACTTCATCTTGTCACCTTGCGGGGAAACAATTATCACGCCTGCTCCTTCTGTTCTCTTGGACCCGTCAAAATTCATATGCCAAGTACTCGACAAGTCCAGCGGTCCCGTGTTCTGGAGTTCCATCCACTCTGCGACAAAGTCCGACAAAATTTGCGACTTGATTGTTTTTATTTTTTTCATATGTGATGTCCCGAGGGGAAAGTTTTATTCCCCAAAGGGAGACACGTCATATAGCTTCTGGATTGTTCAAGATGTTCGAGAGGGGCGCCTCATTAACCACTACTATCGGATGCGCCGAAAAGTAATGCCTTAGCTTCCTTGCTGGCATGAAAACTCCATAAGCTAGTTTCTAATAGTGCGGGTAGCGTTGCTTGGATGGAGACAAAACTTCGCTAAGGAAATATATTGGGTGTTGAACTCCATGGATTTTTCCTTCTTCTTCCCGCTCCACCACGAGAACTATGCTAACCACCTGTGGTGTGGCCGCGATGTATAGTACTAACAGAGGTTCTTTTTCTCGTTGCGCTGATGCGTGTAGTTGACACGTCCGTTGGGAACCCCAAGAGGAAGGTGTGATGCGCACAGCGGCAAGTTTCCCTCAGTAAGAAACCAAGGTTTAATCGAACCAGTAGGAGTCAAGAAGCACGTTGAAGGTTGATGGCGGCAGGATGTAGTGCGGCGCAACACCAGAGATTCCGGCGCCAACGTGGAACCTGCACAACACAACCAAAGTACTTTCCCCAACGAAACAGTGAGGTTGTCAATCTCACCGGCTTGCTGTAACAAAGGATTAGATGTATAGTGTGGATGATGATTGTTTGCAGAAAACAGTAGAACAAGTATTGCAGTAGATTTGTATTCGATGTAAAAGAATGGACCGGGGTCCACAATTCACTAGAGGTGTCTCTCCCATAAGATAAATAGCATGTTGGGTGAACAAATTACGATCGGGCAATTGACAAATAGAGAGGGCATAACAATGCACATACATGATATGATGAATATTGTGAGATTTAATTGGGCATTACGACAAAGTACATAGACCGCTATCCAAGCATGCATCTATGCCTAAAAAGTCCACCTTCGAGGTTATCATCCGAACCCCTTCCAGTATTAAGTTGCAAAACAACGAGACAATTGCATTAAGTATGGTGCGTAATGTAATCAATAACTACATCCTCGGACATAGCATCAATGTTTTATCCCTAGTGGCAACAAGCACATCCACAACCTTAGAACTTTCACGTCATCGTCCCGGATTTAATGGAGGCATGAACCCACTATCGAGCATAAATACTCCCTCTTGGAGTTAAGAGCAAAAACTTGGCCAGAGCCTCTACTAATAACGGAGAGCATGCAAGATCATAAACAACACATAGGTAATAGATTGATAATCAAAATAACATAGTATTCTCTATCCATCGGATCCCGACAAACACAACATATAGAATTACGGATAGATGATCTTGATCATGTTAGGCAGCTCACAAGATCCGACAATGAAGCACATGAGGAGAAGACAACCATCTAGCTACTGCTATGGACCCATAGTCCAGGGGTGAACTACTCACTCATCACTCCGGAGGCGACCATGGCGGTGAAGAGTCCTCAGGGAGATGAATCCCCTCTCCGGCAGGGTGCCGGAGGCGATCTCTAGAATCCCCCGAGATGGGATTGGCGGCGGCGGCGTCTCAGTAAGGTTTTCCGTATCGTGGCTCTCGGTGCCGGGGGTTTCGCGACGAAGGCTATTTGTAGGCGGAAGGGCGGGTAAAGGGGCGTCGCGAGGGCCTAAACGACAGGCCGGCGCGCCGGGGCCCGGGCCGCGCCGCCCGGTGTGTCGCCACCTCGTGGCCCCACTTCGACTCTCCCTCGGTCTTCCGGAAGCTTCGTGGCAAAATAGGACCCCGGGCGTTGATTTCGTCCAATTCCGAGAATATTTCTTCACTAGGATTTCTGAAACCAAAAACAGCAGAAAACGACAACTGGCTCTTCGGCATCTCGTTAATAGGTTAGTGCCGGAAAATGCATAAATACGACATATAATGTGTATAAAACATGTAGATATCATCAATAATGTGGCATGGAACATAAGAAATTATCGATATGTCGGAGACGTATCATGCGCCGCCAGCACTGTTGGTGTCGAAATAGTACGCTTCAAGTGCTCAAAAGCCTTGTCTACTTCTTCATTCCACTTGAATTTTTCTCCTTGCTTTATAAGCGCGTAAAAGGGCATCGCTTTTTCTCCCAACCTGTCAACAAATCTGCTTAGAGCTGCGACTCGCCCCGTTAAATGTCGCATCTCCTTAAGCTTGGTTGGTTCCCTCATCGTCAGGATAGCTTGTATTTTTTCTGGGTTTGATTCAATCCCCTGTCCGACACCATGTATCCGAGGAGTTCTCCCACGGAAACACCAAAGGAACATTTCGTCGGGTTCAGCTTGATACGGAACTTGCCAAGGTTATCAAATGTTTCTCGAAGGTCGTCGATGAGGGACAACCCTTGTTTTGTTGTAATAACCACGTTGCCGATGTATACTTGGATGTTTTTGCCAATATGTATGGCGAGCCACTTCTGCATCATCCTCTGATATGTTGCTTCCGCGTTTTTAACCCGAAGGGCATTGTTCTCTAACAGAACACGCCATAAGGGGTTATGAAAGCTGTTTTGACTTCATCATCTTCTTTCAGTCAGATCTGGTTCTAACCAGAATACGCGTCCAGGAAGGAAAGACGCTCACAACCTACCGTGGAGTCGATGATATGATCGATCCTTGGGAGGGGGAAATGATCCTTCGGGCAGTGTTTATTGAGACACGTGAAATCGGCGCATATGCGAAGGACTTCCGAATTTTTCTTCGGACAAACACTGGGTTAGTGACCCAACTAGCCTCATTTTTTATTTCCTTGATGAAACCAGCTTCTTGTGACGGCCCGGAACCGGTACCATGAAGATCCCAGTGATTCTGCCGAAATCCGCCCGACATCGATTCTAGGATGCCCTCCGATACGACATGCGCGACGAATCACACACGTGATGCCAGAGGAATTAACACGAGCGGTAACATTACAACAGGATTACAATAGAGCCCACAGGAAACATATATTACAACAACGACTCTAACGAGTCAAGATACAAATATACAAGATCCGAATCATACATAAATGTCGAATGCGTCCGAGTACGGACAAGATACAAATTGGACTAAGAGTCCTGAAGATAACCAGTGGCGTCCATAACCCTACCCAGGCCAAGCCGGAGGGTAACCTTGCTAACGTCTTCTGCATCGGACATGTCTTCATACCTGCCCAGTTATGTCCCAAAGCAGCAATAAGTATGGGTTCGTACTTAACAAGACTTCAAGACGTATAAGAATTCGTCAACCAGTCGTCCTTTGTACTTGAGGCACGCATGGGACTTAGAGGACGCAAGAGGAATGTCATAGGCAATATGGTGGGGTTAAGCGGTAGTACGCAAGCACTAAAAACCTATAGAGACACTCTACAACATTCGTCTATCAGAGAAGGTGAGAGAGCGCACATCTAACAGTTCTATACTCTGCAAACACAACACAACCGATGTGTTCCCCCGTCGCAAAGAAGTAATGGCAAAGGCACTCACACTATTGACAAGTGGTAACCAGTTTTTATTTAAGTTGTTCTATCTGACTATGCAAGTTATTAATATTGAAACAACATGTGTAAGTTATCTATGATCGAGTCATACAGCTCCAAGTCGTACATAGCCGCGGACATGGCTTATCGATAAGATTGTAACCCTGCAGGGGTGCCCAAATGTGCCCACACGCACACTCGACCCACTTGCGACAGGTGGATGTCGCGACTCTCACTCTACTTCACTACAACAATGTCCAGAAAGCCACCTAACCAAGTTAACCCGTATCGAAGTCCGATTGTGCTCCGAAGCGGACTTAGCTGTTTGCGTCTACGGCTTTCGGATGGAAACGGTGCCCGCAGGGTGAATCCATCTTCAGCAATACGTGTCGCGCCTACGAGCGTGCAAGAGACAACGGGGTTACAAGGAAACACGGCTTCCCCAAAAGTAACATCATATCATCTGACCACAAAGAAACAAGTTTGCACGCCCGAGAGAAACAAAGCATTCAAACTAATTGTGGCCACTGGACAAAGCTGTAGATTTCGGCAGTGGTCGAGGGGAGATCCGGTAAGCATACCCACGTGTGGTTAGAGCGCTCAGTCTCGGAACAGATAACAAGAACTCGGGGTCCTAGGTTTTAAAGAAAAACAAGTGAGCCATCATAAAATGATCAGCTGACCCACCGATGCCTCCGCTAAGCAACTATTAATAGATATATCCATAAACCATGTGTCATGATTCCCCAACAGATAACCCGATAACATAACGATAACGGTAACACGGTGTAAATAGTACTAGCATGCATTACGACTCGCAAAGCAGACCCGATAACCAAAACAACAGCTGTAGGAGGTTGGTGGAGACAATATAGGCTGTTTGAGGTAACAAGTGGATAGGACACATGACAAGAATGCAACTCAAGGCTAGCATAATAGAGAAGGCAAAATAAAATAGGTGAGCGACTCCTGCAGAGACAGAAGTTTAGGAAATGCTTGCCTGTTAAAGATTGCTGAGGAACATCCGGAGAACTCATCGTATCTTGTTGCACCACTTCGTGATCCTATCCGGGAAGAAGCAAAGCGCTACAACAACCAACGGATGCACATCTTACTACTATGGCAAAAGAATCGACATGATCATGATATGATATGCATGACATGACAAACATGATGCGATGCACTTTTCCAATTTAAGCGGAAACGGAATTCCGACACACATTTATTTGATTCAAGTTGTTTTTCTACCCCGCATATTAAATGTTAATTAGCATGGAATAAACATGGCATGGATGCGGTATGCAAAATTAAATGGAACCAGGCGAAATAACAATCCCGCACAATTCCATATTTGTTTATTAGGTGAATCGCTATTTAACCCGAACCCACAAGATGTGCGATGCGATGCAACATGTATGTTTGATGCAACAAGTTGGATGCACATTTATAAAATATAGGGTTGGTTTTGGTCGAGGTCTCATGTTGCACATCGGATAAAGTTCGCCTGGAAGAATGAAGTGGCGGAGTCGCCGATGTCTTCGCACTACGGGAAAACACTACGTTGCCATGCGACCAATCGCACGGCAAAGGGGCCTATTTGCACGGCAAAGGATTTGCCGTGCGTCGGCGCACGGCAGCGTCTGCACGGCAAAGCCCTCGACGGCAAAGACTACGTTGCCGTGCGCCTGTCCAAACCGCACGGCAAAGGCTCGTTGCCGTGCGTTCGAGCGTTTGCCGTGCGCGCGCTCGTTGCCGTGCGCCCACTCCTTTGCCGTGCGCGCCGCGTCTCGCCGTGCGTCCCGGAGGCTGCCGTGCGCCCGGACGTTGCCGTGCGCCCCGACGCTGCCGTGCCACCAAACGCTGCCGTGCGCTCCGACGCTGCCGTGAGCCCCGACGTTGCCGTGCGCCCGCTCGTTGCCGTGCTTCTCCTCTTTGCCGTGCGTCCACTCCCCAGCACGCACGGCAAAGGATTCTCCGAGGGACACACACCGGCTTCCCGGGAGCACGGGCTTGCGCCACGTGGCGCCTTTGCCGTGTGTATGCACACGGCAAAGTGACCAAATGTCCTTTGCCGTGTGCATACACACGGCAAAGGCCCCTGGTTTTTTCATTTTTTTTCTGTTTTTCTTTAATCCCTGCATTTCAAAATTGCATTTCACATATATATAACATATACAACATATATATTCACCATAGCATCACCAAACACATGAACAACACCACAAATACATCGAGCACACATAGTTTATGCATAACAAGTGCAATGTCCACAAATACATCAAGTACAAGTGCAATGTCCACAAATACATCAACACACATCAAGTACAAGTACAATCCATAACAAGTGTAATGTCCACAAATCCATCAAGACCATGCCATCAACCTTATTGTCCTCCTCCGCTTCCGCCGGCCTCATTGTCATTGCCTTGTGAATAATTATCTATAAGGTTGATGGAATGAACATTTGCATTTGCATTTGCATATTGAACACTTGAACAAGTACAAGTAGCGGGTTGGGCACAAGAGGACTCACCGCGGTTCATGCTCCGGATGATGTTCATGTTGTTGACGGTGATAGGTGTCCCCGGAGTCCGAGTGGGCGGTGGCGGCATCCACATGGAGTAAGGTGGAGGAGGAAGACTCCCCGGTGGAGTAGACGAGCCGTATGGCTCATCGGCCAGCTCATCCGTGCCCGCTCGTCGCTTGCATCATCTGCGTGCTGCCGTTGCATCTCGCCGCATCATCCGTAGTCCGCTGCTCGCTGGTACTCCGGAATCGTCCGCTCCATGTTCCGTGCGTGCTCCTGGGCCGCCTGCTCCTTCGCTGCCATCTCCTCCTACGTTGTGTTGCCGCGATGTCATTAACATTTCAATGGAAAGCATGTAAAGGAAATGTAGAGACCCGAGGAAGAACATACCCGTAACCGCTCGACGAGCTAGATCCGAAGCCCGTGGCCGGGGCTCTACCTCGGGCTGGCCGCTCTTACGACCACGACGGATCTGGCGGAGAGAGGGAACCCTCGCCGGGTCGACGCACCCGTCACCAAACCATAGGCGGCCATGCTTCAAGCCTTCTCCCGCAAGCACCGCGACCTCGTGGTCAAAGTCCTCGGCCTCCGGATTGGCCTCCTCGCCGTACTTCCGCTTGAACTTGGAGACATACGACGTGCATCGGGTCTCGGATTGCGGGTTAACCCACACGGACCCCGTCTCGGGATCAGGCGTCTTCCTTTGCTTCATCTTCTTTAGCACGGCAAAGACGTTAGGCTTCGCTCCCGTCCCGACTTCCCGCAAAAGAGAACATGTAATTGAGTGAAGTGACACACCCTTGGAGAGTTAACAAATATATAACATGAATTCAAAGAATGAAGGAACCATTAATTTGCTCACCTCCTTCTGCAGGTGAAGAGAGATGGGGATGCTGCCTTGGATATGCGATCCACCTCGCATCTCTCGCCCGCTTCTTCTTGCCCTCCTCGTGCTTCTTGAGGTACCGGGGGCATGTCCACCACATGACCATCGCACGAAAGCACCTATCGTCGTTGCCGACGTACCGAGGAGGGTTCTACATGCACAAGATAAACCCATTATGGTAAAATAAACTACATGGCGATAAAGAAATCAATAACACATAAATGCAAATACCCGCAAGTACCGCCACGGCCGCATGAGCGTGTCGCGAGCGTCCTCCTTACTCATGTGGACGAAGCGGTCGGCGTGCCGGTCGCGGACGCATTGAACACGTGCCTCGTAGTGCATGCCGAGTCACCCTCTTCCTTGCAAGCTGGTGTAGGACATCATCGCACGCATTCTCCTTGCCCTCGGCCCTCTTGAAGAATTTCTGCAACATAGGTAAAACAAGGGGCATTAGTGCAATTATTGTGAACCAAGGAGAGTGTATGAATGGTAAGAAGTCAAAAGTCACGTACCCGGAATTTGGCAACAACCAAATCCGCCGCGGTGCCGCGGCCAAGAGGATCTTCCGCGAGGCTGTAGTGCGCCCACCTCCAAGCTACGTCGCAGCCACCGGTAGGGGAGATCGACTATCCCAGGGAAATAAAATCTAAGTAGGCCCCCAAGGATGTTCGAGTACCCACGTGGCGGTCTCTGCGTCGGGTCTTCAAACTGGAACGAGCTGCACCATGAAACGACAACATCAATATGTATGTGATAATAATTTTGATAATGACAAAATTGCGATAACGAAATGCCAAAAAATAACATGTACCTCCTTCCATAGGGCACAAGAACAACGTGCCTGTAGCGCCAGCTCTTCGGCGAGGGAGCTGTGTTATCCCACGCCGATATGGCTTCCTATCACGTGGCCTCAGCCTCTCCAAAGCTGGAACGTCATCGGTAATCCTCCGGCTCACACCACTCTAGGCTTGGATCGGGATCGAACACTAAGTTCCCCAACCCCTCATCCTCCGAGAGGTCGTCCTCGTCCCCCTCCTCCTCCCTGGTCCTCCCCACCCCCTCCTCCTCCTGGTCCTCCCCACCCACCTCCTCCTCCTGGTCCTCCCCACCCCCGTGGTGCTCCTGGTCCTCCTCCTCGTCATCATCATCGGCTGCGGGAGGGGGCTAGGACTAGGAGTGAGTACCCGCGTCGCATTCTTCCTACGCGGCCGCCCCGTGGGAGCGACGGGAGGGGGGCTAGGAGGGGGTAGTAGCTCGGCCCTGCCTCGAAGTCCCTACACCTACCAAGTCCTTGAGCTTCTTTTTAAGACCGCCACCCCTTTTTTTGGCGCCATGCTTCAATCACCTGCAAACACAAATGAAGAGAGTGGTTTATTAGTACGCAATATTGTAAAGAGATAAATATTAGTGAAAGCAACAGAAATATAAGTAGATGAACATTAATGAAAGCAACAAATAATGCAAAAGGATGAACATTAATTAATTAGTGGAAGCAACAAATAGCTACCATAGAGTTCTCTCAAACATAGCACGGAGTTCTTACAAATAACCTAGCTAGACAATCTCTATTACACGGAGTTATTACAAATAGGCTAGCCTCACAATTACTACTACATAGATCAGTAGCCTGTGTCGCCATCCGTGATTGGACCGCGTGTCTCCTCATCGTCATCAGGCTCGGCGAACCAATAATCATCAATGAAACCTGGAGGTGGTCCATCTGCATCGAGGTCAATCCCTGCTTTGAACGCCTCGAGCAAACTCAGGTCTTCCGGGGCACAGACATCCTCAGCTTCATCTTCTGCATTGTCTCCATCCATGCCCGCGTCTTCTTGTTCATCGTCTACGACCATGTCATCGATAGTCGGCAAGCCGATTGTGAAATGGCCGGGGAGCCCTTCTTCCTGATAAAACTCGACACTCCTTGCTGCGGGGTCTACGCGGCGGTAATCGTCCTTGTTTGGCGGGGGCGGCCTATTGCGTGAAGGCACGGTTCGAAAGGGGAAGATGATGAAGCCGGGGTTTCGGACTTGGAATCCATGAAGGAGGCCTTGAGGTTCATCACGGAGGTCTTCTGGTTAGCTGCGTCTCGTGACATCGAGAAGCTGTCGGAGTTAAATGCTGGGGAAAGAAGCACGGCATAAGGAACATACAAGATTACTTGCATCGGATTCAACCATGTGACGCAAGTAGAAACCGAACAACAATGAGCCAAAAGGATGCACGCATGAAGCCTCTGCAATTGTCGCCGCAGCACACACGCATGACGAGCTCAAAGTGACGGGAAACCGGGTCGACGACGAAGCACTTGGTGGCGTGGTGATCTTGAGCAGCTGAACAGGATGCAGGGGCGACCAACCGCAGTGGCGCGCCAGCGAGGGCCAGGCTGCGTGACCAAACAGGAGGCAGGGACGCGGTTCTTGGAGACGCGCTGCTCCACGGGAACGAGGCGATGCGGCCGAAGGTCGAAGTGGCCTGAAGCGCGAGGTGGAGGCAGTCCTTGTGACCGGAGGAGGCGGTTGCCGGTGCTGGAAGAGGCTGTGCGCGGCGGCGCGCGTAACCGCGACGGAGCAGACAGAGCGACGAGGGCAGCTGGACAGGAGATGTGCACGCGCACAGACGACAAGAGGAACGTAGGCGACGGCGGCAGCGCTCCGCGCGGACGTGCGCGAGCAGGGGACGAGCCATCGCGGTACTTGGCGTCGAGGTCGGGGACGCGAGGACGTGCTGGGCGCGGAGAGGAGGCGCGCGGAGCAGAGTAGCGTCTGCCGGGGTTGGGGACGAGACGGTGACGACGGGGGGCGGCCTCGGGCACACGCTGGACGACCTCGAGACGGCGCGAAGACGGCCCTAGCGACGTGCTGCTGCGGGCGACAGGGACGCGGCACTGGCGGCGCGGGGATGTCTCCCGGCGAGGGTGAGGACCTCGAGGCGCGCGATCCGGTTGGGCCTAGGAAGGTGGGCTGCTGGCTGGGTCTACAGGCCTGGCCGGTTGGGGTTCTCTTCCCCCGTTTTTTTTTATTTAACTGTTTTATTTTTTTATTTTCTGTTTGTTTGAAAACTGTTTTCAGATAGTGTTATATACAAAAATAGTCAGAGAAAAGATATGTTTTAATCTGAGATAAAAAGAGGGGAGTAATAAAGAAGCAAAAATACTAGAGTTTAATAAAATAATTTTGGGGTTTAAATATGCATGGTGACATGATGATGCACAAAACGAAAACAACGGCGAATCTAGTTGGGTATTTCCGGGGTCGTTACACTTCTTCAAGTCGATGAATTTTTGACAACATGGTCTTGCGGTTCGGCTCGGAGAAACGGCGCAAAGGTTGTTGAATTGGTCTGGCTCTTGGATCCAGATTAAGTGCGTGCTCCGCAAGTTCCCTGGGTACTCCTGGCATGTCCCACTGGACACCACAGGAAGATTTCCCAGCGCTCACAGAGGAACTCGATGAGCGCGCTTTTCTATGCGCTATCCAAGTTGGTCGCAATGGATGTCGTCTTTTTGGGATCCTTCGGGTGGATTTGTACTTCCTTGGAGTCCTTGGAGGTGTCGAAAGCTTGCTCTTGCAAGGATCTTTCTCCATCTGGCAGCACATCGTGGTTGGTGGTAAGCCTGGTTGCTTCATACTCAGCTTGCATTCCGAATGACTCGGAGAGTTTGTGAAAATCTCTGTGGCACTTATCTGACAGGGCAAAACTTCTCTTAACCGTTATTTGGCTCTTAGGTCCAAGGATCCTCCACAATAGATATGTAGAGTGTGGTACTGCCATGAATCTGACATACGCGGGTCATCCCAAGAGGGCGTAATATTGCAACGGCCAATCTATGACCTCGAACTCGAGCTTCTTTTTTATGAAGTTTTCTATTTTTCCAAACTGTATACTATTTTGCCCAAGGGATAAGTTGGTTTCTCGGGTGTGATACCGTGGTAACGTGTATCTGTTGGTGCCAGGTTGGCCAACGAGATTTTCATCTTCCTCAATGTGTCCGCATAAATGAGGTTTATGCTGCTCCCTCCATCGATAAATATGCGAGAGACATCCTATCCTTCAATAACTACTGGTAGCACCATTGCTGAGTGCCCTAGACGCGGCACCTAGGACGGGTGATCTTCTATGTTGAATCCTATTGGTTGACCTGTCAAATTTAGATACTCAATGGTTGGCGGAGGTGCCAACACTGCCATGTTCACTTGCCACATAATCAGCTTCTGCGATCTATTCGACGATCTGCCTTTCTGGATCATCGACACTGCTCCCTTGTACGTGTTAACTCATTGTCAGTGTTTGAAGGACCCGCAATTTGCAATTGATGTTGGTTTGCACTGGTAATTGTGGGTGGTGGTGGCAATGGTATGTGCACCTCGCTCCTTGGTCCTTGCGTGTATCCCCTCCGATCGCTTCTACTTGCGTGTTCACTATCGCTCGTCGCAAAGCTTGAAATGTTCGACAGTCTTTTCGAAGGTGACCCGATTGTCTCCTCCTGTCAGAATCGACATAAAAGTGCATCTGACACAGTCCATTCAAAAGTTCTTCGTGTGACACGTAGTATGGCTGTGGAAACCTAGGTCAATTATTTTGTCTGCTAGATCTTGGTGCATCTCTATTATCACTTCGTTTCTCGTTGCTACCATTGTTACTAAGGAAGCCAGCCGATACTTGGCTGGGACCGTCGTATTCCGCAAAGTTACTGAAACGTCGCCTGTGTTGGTTGTTGTTTCTGTTGCGATCTTCCTCGGGTGAACGTTGTCATTTATTATGGACAGCATCTTCACCAGCAGCCCATCTGTTGTTGTTTCCATGAGCTCAGCTACCGTTCTTGGGTTAGATCTTCCCAGCTCCTCGACGAGATCCCTTCTACGGATGCCTGCGATGAATGCGTCGATTTCCCTTTCATCAGACACATGCTCAGCCGAGTTTTTTTATGAGACTCCAACGCTGGATATATGCTCTCATCGATTCGCCTGATTTCTACGTGCAAGTCCTTAACTGCTCTATTGATGCTGGTTTTTTGCGAGTGCACCTGAAGTTCTGCACGAAAAAGTCCTCGAAGTTTTTCCCTGTTATCTATTCATCCTTCTGGCAACTTCCTCATCCAAGATCTTGCGGCTCCGCTGAGGTGGACTTGGATGCTTTGCATAGCTGTCGCTCTTGTGCCACCCATTAACTTCACTGTTTCCAAATAATCGACCAACCAATCTTCTGGATCTTAAAGCCCGTCGAACTTTTTATAGATGTCGGGTAGTTTAAAGCTAGTGGGTAATCGAGTCTTGCGAACGCTTCGGGTAAAGCAAGGGAGTCCACACAATTCTTTCTCACTATCCTCTGTTATTTGGCGATTTTCTCGGGTTCTATTATCCCGACCTCTTTCTTCTCGGGCTCTGTCGGCCCGAGCCTGGGTTGTGGTGTTTCTCGCATCACCTTCTCTTTGGATATCTCGAGTTGCCACCACTGTGCGTCGATGACTATTTTGTCTTGGACTATTACGGCGTGGAGAACTTGCGGGTTGTTGCACTATCTCTCTTCCCGCTATTGCTGCGCCCATGACACCGATTCCTACCATAGCCATCTGGTACAACGATTCCCGAGGATCTCCTTGGGGTGGTCTGGTTGCCATCAAATATGCATGTGTTGGCATGTATCCTGCTTCTGGCGTTTTCGGTATCATATGCCCTCTCGTATTTATCGACATAAAGGACATGCCGAGATTTTGGACTAGATTTTCTCGCTCAGCTTCGGGTATGCCTGCCATCCGAGATCTTGCTCTTCCGCGGCTATCTCTGTGGTTATCTGCTGAATTCCTCGAGTGTGCACTCAAGTTAGCTCTGCGCTCGCTAGAAGCGTATGCTGCTTTTCTCTCATCAAGTTTCCGTTGCAGCTTCCCCAGCTCGCATCTTGCATGACTGAGTTTGTATTGCTATGCCTGTAGCGCTGCTGCCGAGACTTGTGTGGCCATCGGCTCTGTGCTGTTTACAACTCTTGTAGCTCTGTCCCATGCCCCTTGCGGTAGGTGCACCTTTTCTCTTGGTTGAGCTCCCACGTACTTGTTTCATGTTCCTCTTGTGAGATCTGCGGGATCGATATAGGGGTTGCCTAAATCGTCGAAAGCCTCAGATTGTTCATCTTCGTCGACCTCATGACCTGATGTCGTGATTACACATACTTCATGGTATGTTGTTTTTACGCTCTCATCAAGCTCAGGATAGGTGACACCGTCATATAGATCGACAAAGACCTCCCTGCTGGCAATGGAATTGGTTGTGTTGGTGAAGTCGAAGTTGATGAAGCTTTCCGAGTCACTATCTTGAGATAGATCGGTTTCTGTGACCGACCCGAAAGTCATCTCACCAAACAGATCGACGAGTTTTCCGCTATCAGTGGGCTTGGTGAAGCGTGCCGGCGAAACCTCATCGTCACCTGACTCAACGGATGACGCTGATGATCCCGAGTAATCAAGATCGACCGCCAAAGGTCCGGAAAAAATGGGTGCCGAAAAACGGTGTGATCCCTCTTTCCCGACGACGGAGTGGAAGCTCCCAAACGTCATCTCCATTGATTCCACCAGATTGGCATATGCATGCAAACGGGCGGGAGGGTGAGGAACAAAATTAACGAGATCAGATTGGATCTATTTACCTCCTTCCATTGCATTGCTTGCTGCCGAGATGTTGACGATGCCATCGAGATCAGAACCTTGCGACCTCCAATTCCCACGGACGACGCCAATTGATGTCTACGGGAGCTTCTATTCTTGTAGACAGTGTTGGGCCTCCAAGAGCAGAGGTTTGTAGAACAGCAGCAAGTTTCCCTTAAGTGGATACCCAAGGTTTATCGAACTCAGGGAGGAAGAGATCAAAGATATCCCTCTCATGCAACCCTGCAACCACAAAGCAAGAAGTCTCTTGTGTCCCCAACACACCTAATAGGTGCACTAGTTCGGCGAAGAGATAGTGAAATACAAGTGGTATGAATAAGTAGTAGCAACGGCAACGACACCGTAAAAGTGCTTTGCCCGGGACGAGTAAACAAGCAAGTAGTAATGTAGCAGTAGTAACGCAGCGAGTAGTAACGCAACGAGTAGTAACGCAAGTAAAACAAGAAACAAGCAGTAGTAACTCAGCAGTATTTAGGGACAAGGCCTAGGGATTACACTTTCACTAGTGGACACTCTCAACATTGATCACATAACAGAACGAGATAAATGCATACTCTACACTTTTGTTGGATGATGAACACATTGCGTAGGATTACACGAACCCTCAATGCCGGAGTTAACAAGCTCCACAATAATGCTCATGTTTAAGTAACCTTATAGTGTATGATAGATCAATAGACTAAACCAAGTACTAGCATAGCATGCACACTGTCACCTTCATGCATATGTAGGAGGAATAGATCACATCAATATTATCATAGCAATAGTTAACTTCGCAATCTACAAGAGATCATGATCATAGCATAAACCAAGTACTAACACGGTGCACGCATCGTCACCTTTGCACACATGCAGGAGGAATAAAACTACTTTAATAACAAATCACTAGAGTAGCACATAGATAAATTGTGATACAAACACATTGCAATCTTAAAGAGATATAAATAAGCACCTCACTACGCCATTCAACAGTGAATAAGTATTCTGTGAAATATGGCCTAAGAGACCCACACGGTGCACACACTGTCACCTTTACACACGTGGGACAAGGAGTCTCCGGAGATCACATAAGTAAAACTCACTTGACTAGCATAATGACATCTAGATTACAAGCATCATCATATGAATCTCAATCATGTAGGGCAGCTCATGAGATTATTGTATTGAAACACATAGGAGAGAGATGAACCACATAGCTACCGGTACAGCCCCGAGCCTCGATGGAGAACTACTCCCTCCTCATGGGAGCAGCGAGCGGTGATGAAGATGGCGGTGGAGATGGCAGCGGTGTCGATGGAGAAGCCTTCCGGGGCACTTCCCCGCTCCGGCAGGTGCCGGAACGCAGACTCCTGTCCCCCGCATCTTGGCTTCGCGATGGCGGCGGCTCCGGAAGGTTTTCCGTATCGTGGTTTTTCGCCTCGTGGTTTTCGATCCAGGGGGCTTTATATAGGCGAAGAGGCGGCGCGGGAGGGCCGACGGGGGGCCACACCATAGGCGGCGCGGCCCCCTCTCGGCCGCGCCGGCCTATGGTTTGGTGGGCCCGTGGCCCCCCTCGACCTCTCCGGTGTGTTCCGGATGCTTCCGGGGATTCTAAGATCTTTGGCGTTGATTTCGTCCGATTCCGAGAATATTTCGTTACTAGGATTTCTGAAACCAAAAACAGCGAGAAAACGAGAACCGGCACTTCGGCATCTTGTTAATAGGTTAGTTCCGGAAAATGCACGAATATGACATAAAGTGTGCATATAACATGTAGATAACATCAATAATGTGGCATGGAACACAAGAAATTATCGATACGTTGGAGACGTATCAGCATCCCCAAGCTTAGTTTCTGCTCGTCCCGAGCGGGTAAAACGATAACAAAGATAATTTCTGGAGTGACATGCCATCATAAACTTGATCATACTATTTGTAAAGCATATGTAGTGAATGCAGCGATCAAAACAATGTATATGACATGAGTAAACAAGTGAATCATAAAGCAAAGAATTTTCATGAATAGCACTTCAAGACAAGCATCAATAAGTCTTGCATAAGAGTTAACTCATAAAGCAATAATTCAAAGTAAAGGCATTGAAGCAACACAAAGGAAGATAAAGTTTCAGCGGTTGCTTTCAACTTATAACATGTATATCTCATGGATAATTGTCAATGCAAAGCAATATAACAAGTGCAATATGCAAGTATGTAAGAACCAATGCACAATTCACACAAATGTTTGCTTCTTGAGGTGGAGAGAGATAGGTGAACTGACTCAACAATAAAAGTAAAAGAATGGTCCTCCATAGAGGAAAAGCATCGATTGCTATATTTGTGCTAGAGCTTTTATTTTGAAAACATAAAGAGAGCATAAAAGTAAAGTTTTGAGAGGTGTATGTTGTTGTCAACGAATGGTAGCGGGTACTCTAACCCCCTTGCCAGACAAACCTTCAAAGAGCGGCTCCCATTTTATTTTATTTTTGGATGGCACTCCTTCCAACCTTTCTTTCACAAACCATGGCTAACCGAACCCTCGGTGCCCGCCAACAATCTCATACCATGAAGGAGTGCCCTTTTATTTTAGTTTTATTATGATGACACTCCTCCCAACCTTTGCTTACACAAGCCATGGCTAACCGAATCCTTCGGGTGCCGTCCAACAATCACATACCATGGAGGAGTGTCTATTTTTGGTTAATTAATTTGGGACTCGGGAATCCCATTGCCGGCTCTTTTTGCAAAATTATTGGATAAGCGGATGAAGCCACTAGTCCATTGGTGAAAGTTGCCCAACAAGATTGAAAGATAAACACCACATACTTCCTCATGAGCTATAAAACATTGACACAAATCAGAGGTGATAAATTTTGAATTGTTTAAAGGTAGCACTCAAGCAATTTACTTTGGAATGGCGGGAAATACCATGTAGTAGGTATGGTGGACACAAATGGCCTGGTGTTGTTTGGCTCAAGGTTTTGGATGCATGAGAAGTATTCCCTCTCGATACAAGGTTTAGGCTAGCAAGGTTGTTTGAAGCAAG
Source organism: Lolium rigidum (assembly GCF_022539505.1). NCBI lineage: Eukaryota > Viridiplantae > Streptophyta > Magnoliopsida > Poales > Poaceae > Lolium > Lolium rigidum. The sequence continues at coordinate 99,685,397 of NC_061508.1, forward strand.
CACAAGTATGAACTAGTACAGCAAAACTCACATAAAGGACATATTACAAGCATTATAAGACTATACATCGTCTTCCTTGTCGTTCAAACACCTTACTAGAAATTATCTAGACCTTAGAGAGACCAATTATGCAAACCAAATTTTAGCATGCTCTATGTATTTCTTCATTAATAGGTGCAAAGTATATGATGCAAGAGCTTAAACATGAGCACAACAATTGCCAAGTATCACATTACCCAAGACATTATAGCAATTACTACATGTATCATTTTCCAATTCCAACCATATAACAATTTAACGAAGAGGAAACTTCGCCATGAATATTATGAGCTAAGAACACATGTGTTCATATGAACCAGCGGAGCGTGTCTCTCTCCCACACAAGCATGATGTAATCCAATTTATTCAAACAAAAACAAAAACAAAAGCACACGGACGCTCCAAGTAAAGCACATAAGATGTGACCGAATAAAAATATAGTTTCAAGAGAAGGAACCCGATAATTTATCGATGAAGAAGGGGATGCCTTGGGCATCCCCAAGCTTAGACGCTTGAGTCTTCTTGATATATGCAGGGATGAACCACCGGGCATCCCCAAGCTTAGACTTTTCACTCTTCTTGATCGTAGTATATCATCCTCCTCTCTTGACCCTTGAAAACTTCCTCCACACCAAACTCGAAACAACTCATTAGAGGGTTAGTGGACAATAAAAATTAACATGTTCAGAGGTGACACAATCATTCTTAACACTTCTGGACATTGCATAAAGCTACTTGGACATTAATGGATCAAAGAAATTCATCCAACATAGCAAAAGAGGCAATGCGAAATAAAAGGCAGAATCTGTCAAAACAGAACAGTCCGTAAAGATGGATTTTATTAGGCCACCAGACTTGCTCAAATGAAAATGCTCAAATTGAATGAAAGTTGCGTACATATCTGAGTATCACTCACGTAAATTGGCATAATTTTCTGAGTTACCTACAGATAATTAGACCCAGATTCGTGACAGCAAAGAAATGCTGTTTCTGCGCGAGTAATCCAAATCTAGTACTTACTTTACTATCAAAGACTTTACTTGGCACAACAAAACACAAAACTAAGATAAGGAGAGGTTGCTACAGTAGTAAACAACTTCCAAGACACAAATATAAAACAAAGTACTGTAGCAAAATAACACATGGGTTATCTCCCAAGAAGTTCTTTCTTTATAGCCGTTAAGATGGGCTCAGCAGTTTTAATGATGCACTCGCGAAAGATAGTATGTGAAGCAAAAGAGAGCATCAAGAGGCAAATTCAAAAACATATTTAAGTCTAACATGCTTCCTATGCATAGGAATCTTGTAAATAAACAAGTTCATGAAGAGCAAAGTAACAAGCATAGGAAGATAAAACAAGTGTAGCTTGAAAAATTTCAGCACATAGAGAGGTGTTTTAGTAACATGAAAATTTCTACAACCATATTTTCCTCTCTCATAATAACTTTCAGTAGCAACATGAGCAAACTCAACAATATAACTATCACATAAAGCATTCTTATCATGAGTCTCATGCATAAAATTATTACTCTCCACATAAGCATAATCAATTTTATTAGTAATAGCGGGAGCAAATTCAACAAAGTAGCTATCATTATTATTCTCATCAAGTGTAGGAGGCATAGTATAATCACAACAAAATTTACTCTCCATAGTAGGTGGCACAAAAAGACCACTATCATTATCATCATCGGAAATAGGAGGCAAAGTATCATCAAAGAAAATTTTCTCCTCAATGCTTGGGGGACTAAAAAGATCATGAAAACCAGCTTCCCCAAGCTTAGAACTTTCTATATTATTGTCAACAATGGTGTTCAAAGCGTTCATACTAATATTACTACCAGACATGCAAAGAAGATTTCATAGGTTTTTTAATTTTCGCATCAAACAATCCATGTTTTAAATCAGGAAATAGAATAAGAAGCTCACTCTTGTACATTATGCCAAACTAGTGTAAACAAGAAACAACAAGATGCAATTGCAGGATCTAAAGGAAATAGCTTCGAGCACACACACGACGGCGCCGGAAAAATACTTTACCTGAGACCGTAGTATGAGTGCCTTTTACCTTTCCTCCCCGGCAACGGCGCCAGAAAAGTAGCTTGATGTCTACGGGAGCTTCTATTCTTGTAGACAGTGTTGGGCCTCCAAGAGCAGAGGTTTGTAGAACGGCAGCAAGTTTCCCTTAAGTGGATACCCAAGGTTTATCGAACTCAGGGAGGAAGAGGTCAAAGATATCCCTCTCATGCAACCCTGCAACCACAAAGCAAGAAGTCTCTTGTGTCCCCAACACACCTAATAGGTGCACTAGTTCGGCGAAGAGATAGTGAAATACAGGTGGTATGAATAAGTAGTAGCAACGGCAACGACACCGGAAAAGTGCTTTGCCCGGGACGGTAAACAAGCGGTAGTAATGTAGCAGTAGTAACGCAGACGGTAGTAACGCAGCAGTAGTAACGCAGCAGTAGTAACGCGATAAAACAGTAAACAAGCAGTAGTAACTCAGCGAGTATTTAGGGACAAGGCCTAGGGATTACACTTTCACTAGTGGACACTCTCAACATTGATCACATAACGAACGAGATAAATGCATACTCTACACTTTTGTTGGATGATGAACACATTGCGTAGGATTACACGAACCCTCAATGCCGGAGTTAACAAGCTCCACAATAATGCTCATGTTTAAGTAACCTTATAGTGTATGATAGATCAATAGACTAAACCAAGTACTAGCATAGCATGCACATCTGTCACCTTCATGCATATGTAGGAGGAATAGATCACATCAATATTATCATAGCAATAGTTAACTTCGCAATCTACAAGAGATCATGATCATAGCATAAACCAAGTACTAACACGGTGCACGCACTGTCACCTTTGCACACATGCAGGAGGAATAAAACTACTTTAATAACAAATCACTAGAGTAGCACATAGATAAATTGTGATACAAACACATTGCAATCTTAAAGAGATATAAATAAGCACCTCACTACGCCATTCAACGAGTGAATAAGTATTCCGTGAAATATGGCCTAAGAGACCCACACGGTGCACACACTGTCACCTTTACACACGTGGGACAAGGAGTCTCCGGAGATCACATAAGTAAAACTCACTTGACTAGCATAATGACATCTAGATTACAAGCATCATCATATGAATCTCAATCATGTAGGGCAGCTCATGAGATTATTGTATTGAAACACATAGGAGAGAGATGAACCACATAGCTACCGGTACAGCCCCGAGCCTCGATGGAGAACTACTCCTCCTCATGGGAGCAGCAGCGGTGATGAAGATGGCGGTGGAGATGGCAGCGGTGTCGATGGAGAAGCCTTCCAGGGGCACTTCCCCGCTCCGGCAGGTGCCGGAACGGAGACTCCGTCCCCCGGATCTTGGCTTCGCGATGGCGGCGGCTCGCGGAAGGTTTTCCGTATCGTGGTTTTTCGCCTCGGGGTTTTCGATCCAGGGGGCTTTATATAGGCGAAGAGGCGGCGCGGGAGGGCCGACAGGGGGGCCACACCATAGGGCGGCGCGGCCCCCCTCTCGGCCGCGCCAGCCTATGGTTTGGTGGGCCCGTGGCCCCCTCCGACCTCTCTCGGTGTGTTCTGGATGCTTCCGGGGATTCTAAGATCTTTGGCGTTGATTTCGTCCGATTCCGAGAATATTTCGTTACTAGGATTTCGAAACCAAAAACGAGCAGAAAACGAGACCGGCACTTCGCATCTTGTTAATAGGTTAGTTCCAGAAAATGCACGAATATGACATAAAGTGTGCATATAACATGTAGATAACATCAATAATGTGGCATGGAACACAAGAAATTATCGATACGTTGGAGACGTATCACCAATTGACGAGGTATTAACTCGTCAATTCCTACAGATTGTAGACTTAGGGTTTCGTAGAAAGTAGAGGGCAAGTAGATCTCGAAGGTTTCAACCGAACAAAGGTGTTCAACTGAATATTATGGTGGCTAGGGTTACAATGATTCGATGCTTCTTTCGACCTCAGTGTCCCCTTTATATAGGAGGAGAAACCGAGCGTTACAATGTGTCGTACAAGTACAATCTTTCGGGCTGCACTGGGCCTTTCCCGTCATTAATACAAATTTCCATAATAACTATACTTGTCTAATCCGAACATCTCCAATCTTCTGGGCCTCCAAAGTTTCGAGTCCATGGGTCTTTGGCTATAATAATTAACCAGGGGTATATATGCGACATACTCCTTACGCATGCCTGTGTTAGGATGTACCAGTTTACGAAGTTTGACCCATCACGCTTAAGGCCTTCGCCCATGCGGAAGTGATTGTCATCTAGATAGACTCTTCAATAGTCTAGATAATCCATGATCTATAAAGATATTTGCAAAGACATTAAGACTAAGTTCATAATTATTGTGAGTTCAAGTTTTAATCAATTTAATTAATGAGCTCCCACTGGAAGACATTATCCCTAAGAATGCTCCCAATCCACTATGCCGCCCCGATCATCACAGCCAGCGACACCGCTTTGTGGGTTAGGCATGTTCTATTTTTGATCGTATGTAAATTTTGAAAGCAAGTTTATTACATTGCTTCCTTGTTCCTTGTGATTTTCTATTTGAGATGAACATAAGTGTTTGAAGCTATCACAGAATATCAGAATGCCCAATGCTTGGATGAATGCATAGTTCTCTACAGTATGTTTGTGCAAAGTTTTGTATGTTCATGTACTTCAGATGTGTGCCTCCAAACTTGGATTAAAGCATATCTATGTCTATTTTTTATGCTGAAATTATATATGTGTATTTACTTTTTCTTAATACAACACATGTGGCGGGATATCGATCATCATGTAGCGATGACTCAACTATTGGCATGCTCTTCAAGAATGTAGACCAGGACTTGGTTGGGAAATCTGTTGATGTTGCATCGGAGTCTTATGCAAACAATGGACCCACTTTTGTCTTTAAGGAAAACTGATGATCTTTTACCCAAAAATTAATGGAGAGAGAATGGTGTATATGAACAAGGGGATGTTTGCATTGGGTTCATATACAAATTAAACGAACTATGTAATTAAATATATACACTTAGAACAACTTGTGTTTTGGGACAAACAATCATGGGGCGGGGAGTCGAAGCTCACCTATTGGTATAGTACCATATTACTTGCGGCCAGCGGTACATGTCATGATTTTATTCCTGGTGTGCTAAGTGATGAAGCTTATGGCTGTGGAGATGCAGCTAAACTAATAATCAGACGCACGAACATTAGTTGAGAGCTACTTTCAGGGAATCCGATTCACTGGAGCTTTGTTGCTATGGAAATCAAGAAACAATCATAGCTCGGTCGGACTCTACTTTCGTCAAAAAGGATCCAGGAGCTGGTACAAGGATGTATCTACTTTGATTCTCTGCAATCTGCATGTACGTAGAGATGCAAATTCAGCTGCTCGCGACATTGCTAAATTTGTATCCTCTTTTGATCCGTGCTGCTCCTGGATATCCTAGGCGCCGGAATGCGTCCTTTGGTGTACTGAATGAACACCTTGCTGATAACTAATGAAAGCTCTTGGCTGACTGTTTAGAAAATGACCGGACACACAAATTTCTCATTTGTTGATAACTAATGAAAGCTCTTGGCCGCATGTAATGTTACGAGTTTTTTTTCCTCTCATTTGTTGGTGGGTGTGCAATGGGAGCTGGTGTGCAGTATGCTCCCTGAAACAGCGGACTCTTGCATGCACGAGGCCCACCCGACATAGCTTGTCCCGGCCTTTTGCGTTTGAGAAGAGCGGTTTTCCTGGATGCCCACAATAACGCACGGGCGAAGGCCCATGCTACGATTAGGCCACGGAAAGATGGGCTATTTCGGCGGCACCAAGTAAAAGACGGCCTTGGGCGGGTTGAAGGAAATGGCAGCGGTCGGCCCAGCTATCTCCACCTTGCTGGACTAAAAAGGAGCCCAATGTCAGGCGGTCGGCCCAGCGATGTAGGTAGTTTTGCTGCAAATGGTGGACGATTTGCAGGGTTTGGCTAAGTGCTTCCATGGCGTCCGTGCTCGGTTCTCCCGGAATCGCTGAGGAACAAATCTTGTCAATTCGGGGAATAATATTATATATCGTCCGAGGAAAAAATCTCTTGTAACAAGAATTGCGTACAAGGAGCAAATCTCGTCTATTCTGGGAACAACAATATTGTCTCATACGAATACATCTCTTCTACTCAAGGAACAAAACTAGTGAGTCCGAGGAACACATCATGTCTACTCAGGGAATTAGAATATTGCGTCTGAGAAACAAATCTCATGTACTCACATAACAAGAATATTATATCATGATAAAAGAAAGAGCAGAATCAGCAAAACAACCGCATATGTCGATGCGAACAAATCCATTTATAATGGGGAACAAATTGGAGTAATAGGAGGAACAACACTATAGGTTTAGGTGAACAAACTCATTTATAATAATGAGGAACAACTTTAGGCATATAAGGAACAACCCCATAGGTTGTACGGAACAAAACCATTTGTAATGTTCCATGCTAGTTTTATGACGATACTCACATGTTTTATATACACTTTATATCATTTCGATGCATTTTTCGGCACTAACCTATTAACAAGATGGTGAAGCGCCAGTTCCTGTTTTCTGTTGTTTTTGGTTTCAGAAATCTTACACAGGAAATATTCTCGGAATTGGATGAAACAAAAGCCTACGGTCTTATTTTCCTCGGAGCCTTCAGGAACACCGAAGGAGAGACGAAGAGGGGTCAAGGTGGCCCCACACCCTAGGGCGGCGCGCCGGCCTGTGGGGTGGGCCCCTCGGCCGCCTCCCGACTCTGCCCCTTCGCCTATTTATTCTCTCCGTCGCGAAAACCCTATTACCGAGAGCCACGATACGAGAAAAGTTCCAGAGACGCCGCCGCCGCCAATCCCATCTCGGGGATTCAGGAGATCGCCTCCGGCACCCCTGCCGGAGAGGGGAATCATCACCGGAGGACTCTACATCATCATGCACGCCTCCGGATTGATGCGTGAGTAGTTCATCCTTGGACTATGGGTCCATAGCAGTAGCTAGATGGTTGTCTTCTCCTCTTGTGCTATCATGTTTAGATCTTGTGAGCTGCCTATCATGATCAAGATCGTCTATCTGTAATGCTACATGTTATGTTTGTTGGGATCCGATGAATATGGAATACTATGTCAAGTTGATTATTGATCTATCATATATGTGTTTTGTTTATGATCTTGCATGCTCTCCGTTGCTAGTAGAGGCTCTGGCCAAGTTGATACTTGTGACTCCAAGAGGGAGTATTTATGCTCGATAGTGGGTTCATGCCTCCATTGAATCGGGACAAGTGACGTAAAGTTCTAAGGTTGTGGATGTGCTGTTGCCACTAGGGATAAAACATCAATGCTTTGTCTAATGATATTTGTGTTGATTACATTACGCACCATACTTAATGCAATTGTCTCAGTTGTTTGCAACTTAATACTCGGAAGGGGTGCGGATGCTAACCCGAAGGTGGACTTTTTAGGCATAGATGCATGCTCGGATAGCGAGTCTATGTACTTTGTCGTAATGCCCTAAGTAAATCTCATATTAGTCATCATGATATGTATGTGCATTGTTATGCCCTCTCTATTTGTCAATTGCCCAACCGTAATTTGTTCACCCAACATGCTATTTATCTTATTGGAGAGACACCACTAGTGAACTCGTGGACCCCGGTCCATTCTTTTACATCTGAAATACAATCTACCGCAAACTCTCGTTCTCTCGTTGTTCTTCGCAAACAAACATCATTCTCCACACCATACGTTTAATCCTTTGTTTACAGATAAGCTCGGTGAGATTGACAACCTCACTGTTAAGTTGGGGCAAAGTATTTTGATTGTGTTGTGCAGGTTCCACGTTGGCGCCGTAATCCCTGGTGTTGCGCCGCACTACACTCCTCCACCAACAACCTTCACGTGGCCTTCATCTCCTACTGGTTCGATAACCTTGGTTTCTTACTGAGGGAAAACTTGTTGTTGTACGCATCACACCTTCCTCTTGGGGTTCCCAACGGACGTGTGCTTCACGCGTTATCAAGCTCTTTTTCTGGCGCCGTTGTCGGGGGATCAAGACACGCCGCAAGGGGAGTCTCCCACATCCAATCTCTTTACTTTGTTTATTGTCTTGCTTTACCTTATTTTATTTTCTGTTTTGTTTGCTTTCTTTATATCAAAAAGACAAAAAAATTAGTTACTTGTTTTACTTTATTTAATTCAGTTTGCTTAGCTTATTTTTATTACTGTTAAAATGAATACTCCTGAGAACACTAAGTTGTGTGATTTCACTAGCACCAATAATAATGATTTTATATGCACTCCTATTGCTCCACCTACTACTACAGCAGAATTTTATGAAATTAAACCTGCTTTACTAAATCTTGTTATGAGAGAGCAATTTTCTGGTGTTAGTTCTGATGATGGTGCTGCCCATCTTAATAATTTTGTTGAACTTTGTGAAATGCAAAAGTATAAGGATGTAGATGGAGACATTATAAAACTAAAATTTTTTCCTTTCTCCTTAAGAGGAAGAGCTAAAGATTGGTTGCTATCTTTGCCTAAGAATAGTATTGATTCATGGACTAAATGTAAAGATGCTTTCATTGGTAGATATTATCCTCCCGCTAAAATTATATCTTTGAGAAGTAGTATTATGAATTTTAAGCAATTGGATAATGAACATGTTGCTCAATCATGGGAAAGAATGAAATCTTTGGTAAAGAATTGCCCTACCCATGGACTAACTACTTGGATGATCATCCAAACCTTTTATGCAGGATTGAATTTTTCTTCGAGGAACCTCTTGGATTCAGCTGATGGAGGTACTTTTATGTCCATCACTTTGGGTGCGGCAACAAAGCTTCTTGATGATATGATGATCAACTACTCTGAATGGCATACTGAAAGGACTCCTCAAGGTAAGAAGGTAAATTCTGTTGAAGAAACCTCTTCTTTGAGTGATAAGATTGATGTTATTATGTCTATGCTTGTTAATGGTAGATCGAATGTTGATCCTAATAATGTTCCTTTAGCTTCATTGGTTGCCCAAGAAGAACATGTTGATGTGAACTTCATTAAAAATAATAACTTCAACAACAATGCTTATAGGAATAATTCTGGTAACAACTATAGGCCATATCCTTCTAATAATGGTAATGGTTACGGTAATTCTTATGGTAATTCTTACAAAAATAGTAGGAGTGTACCCTCTGGTCTTGAAGCCATGCTTAAAGAATTCATTAGTACACAAACTGCTTTTAACAAATCTGTTGAGGCAAAGCTTGGTAAAATTGATGTCCTTGCTTCTAAGGTTGACAGTCTTACTGCTGATGTTGATCTTTTAAAATTGAAAGTTATGCCTAATGAAGATAAAGATATTAAGTCATTTGCTACAGCAAACACCATACAAGTTCGAATTAATGAAAATATTAGATTGATGGCTGAATTGCATGCTAGGAGGGAAAGAGAAGAAAAACTAGCTAAAGAGAATAATGTAGCTAAAGTTTGGACTATTACCACCACTAGTAATGATGATGCTTCACATGTTGCTAAACCTCCTACTATCAATGGTAAAATAATTGGTGTTGGCAATGTTTCTACTCCGAGTGCAAAGCGTGCAAAATTGCTTGAAACTGCTGAAACTGCTGAAACTGTTTGTGATAAAAGTGCTGAAATTTTTCAGAATATTGGGAACAATGATCCCATTGCTTTAGATCATAATGGTTTAGATTTTGATAATTGTCATATCTCTGAAGTTATTAAGTTCTTACAAAAACTTGCTAGAAGTCCTAATGCTAGTGCTATAAATTTGGCCTTTACAAAACATATTACAAATGCTCTCATTAAAGCTAGAGAAGAGAAATTAAAACTTGAAACATCTATTCCTAGGAAGTTGGAAGATGGTTGGGAGCCCATCATTAAAATGAGGGTCAATGATTTTGATTGTAATGCTTTATGTAATCTTGGTGCAAGTATTTCTGTTATGCCTAAGAAACTCTATGATATGCTTGACTTGCCACCATTGAAAAATTGTTATTTGGATGTTAATCTTGCTGATAATTCTATAAAGAAACCTTTGGGGAGGATTGATAATGTTCACATTACGGTTAACAATAACCTTGTCCCCGTTGATTTTGTTGTCTTGGATATTGAATGCAATGCATCTTGTCCTATTATCTTGGGAAGACCCTTTCTTCGAACTGTTGGTGCTATTATTGATATGAAAGAAGAAATATTAAGTATCAATTCCCTCTCAAGAAAGATATGGAACACTTCCCTAGAAAGAGAATGAAGTTACCTTTTGATTCTATTATTAGAACAAATTATGATGTTGATGCTTCATCTCTTGATAATACTTGAGTTACACTTTCTGCGCCTAGCTGAAAGGCGTTAAAGAAAAGCGCTTATGGGAGACAACCCATTATTTTATTTCTGCAATTTTTGTTTTATATTTGTGTCTTGGAAGTTGTTACTACTGTAGCAACCTCTTCTTATCTTTACTTTATTGCATTGTTGTGCCAAGTAAAGTCTTTGATAGTAAGGATGATGCTAGATTTGGATTTCTGCGCAGAAACAGATTTCTAGCTGTCACGAATTTGAGTAGAATTATCTGTAGGAAACTCAGAAAAATCTGTGAAAATTCATGAGTGATCCTCAGATAAGTACGCAACTTTCATTCAATTTGAGCTTCTTCATCTGAGTATGTTAAGTGCCTCTAAAAAATTCGTCTTTACGGACTGTTCTGTTTTGACAGATTCTGCCTTTTATCTCGCATTGCCTCTTTTACTGTGTTGAGTGGATTTCTTTGTTCCATTAACTTTCAGTAGCTTTGGGTAATGTCCAGAAGTGTTAGGAATGATTGTGTCCTCTATGAACATGTGAATTTTTGATTATGCACTGACCCTCTAATGAGTTTGTTTTGAGTTTGGTGTGGAAGAAGTTTTCAAGGGTCAAGAGAGGAGGATGATATAATATGATCAAGAAGAGTGAAAAGTCTAAGCTTGGGGATGCCCCCGTGGTTCATCCCTGCATATTTCAAGAAGACTCAAGCATCTAAGCTTGGGGATGCCCAAGGCATCCCCTTCTTCATCGACAACTTATCAGGTCACCTCTAGTGAAACTATATTTTTATTCCATCACATCTTATGTGCTTTACTTGGAGCGTATGTATGTTTTTATTTTTGTTTTTGTTTGAATAAACTCGGATCCTAGCATTCTTTGTGTGGGAGAAAGACACGCTCCGCTGTTTCATATGAACACTGGTGTTCTTAGCTTTACTTTTAATGTTCATGGCGAAGGTTGAAAACTGCTTCGTTCATTGCTATTTGGTTGGAAACAGAAAATGCTCCATGTGGTAATTGGTATATTGTCTTGAATAATTTGATACTTGGCAATTGTTTTGAGCTCTCAAATAGATCATGTTTAAGCTCTTGCATCATGTAGATTGAACCTATTAGTGGAGAACTACCATAGAGCTTGTTGAAATTTTGTTTGCATGATTGGTCTCTCTAAAAGTCTAGATATTTTCTGGTAAAGGTGTTTGAACAACAAGGAGACAGTGTAGAGTCTTATAATGCTTGCAATATGTTCTGATGTAAGTTTTGCTGTACCGGTTCATACTTGTGTTTGCTTCAAATAACCTTGCTAGCCAAAGCCTTGTACTGAGAGGGAATGCTTCTCGTGCATCCAAAACCTTGAGCCAAAACCCATGCCATTTGTGTCCACCATACCTACCTACTATGTGGTATTTTTCTGCCATTCCAAAGTAAATTGCTTACGTGCTACCTTTAAAATTCCATTCCTTGTCTTTGCAATACATAGCTCATGGGAAAATAGCTTAAAAAACTATTGTGGTATTGAATATGTTGCTTATGTATGTTATTTCTTATAAGTTGCTTGTTGAGCGGTAACCATGTTTCTGGGGATGCCATCAACTGTTACACCTTTGTTGAATATCATGTGAGTTGCTATGCATGTTCGTCTTGTCTGAAGTAAGGGTGATTTATCATGATTAAATGGTTTGAGTATGCATATTGTTAGAGAAGAACATTGGGCCGCCAACTAAAGCCATGTATCATGGTGGAAGTTTCAGTTTGGACATTAATCCTGAGAATATTATCTGTTGTTGAATGCTTAAGCATTAAATAGGAGTCCATTATCTGTTTTCTATGTTGTCCCGGTACGGATGTCCTCAAGTTGAGATTTATCAAAAACGAGAAATCAAATGCGATCTATCTCCTTGGACCTTTGTACAGGTGACATAGAGGTACCCCTTTGTGACACTTGGTTGAAACATATGTAATGCAATGATAATCCATGTAAATCCGAGCTAATTAGGACAAGGTGCGAGCACTATTGGTATTCGATGCATGAGGCTTGCAACTTATAGGATGTTTTATGCATAACACATATGAATTATTACTACCGTTGAAAAAATTGTTCCTATGTTTCCAAAATAAAAAGCTCTAGCACAAGAGTAATCTCTGCTTCCCTCTGCGAAGGGCCTTTCTTTTACTTTATGTTGAGTCAGTTTACCTACTTCTTTCTATCTTAGAAGCAAACACTTGTGTCAACTGTGTGCATTGATTCTCACATACTTGCTTATTTGCACTCATCATATTACTTTGTATTGACAATTATCCATGAGATATACATGTTGAAGTTGAAAGCAACTGCTGAAACTTATATCTTCCTTTATATTGTTTCAAAACCTTCTACTAAGAATCTATTGCTTTATGAGTTAACTCTTATGCAAGACTTATTGATGCTTGTCTTGAAAGTACTATTCATGAAAAGTCTTTGCTATATGATCAGTTGTTTAGTCATTATCTTTACCATTGCTTTGAATCACTTCATTCATCTCATACGCTTTACAATAGTATTGATCAAGATTATGATAGCAGCATGTCACTTCAGAAAATATCCTTGTTATCGTTTACCTACTCGAGGGCGAGTAGGAACTAAGCTTGGGGATGCTTGATACGTCTCAAACGTATCTATAATTTCTTATGTTCCATGCTAGTATGATGACAATACTCACATGTTTTATATACACTTTATATCATTTTGATGCATTTTCCGGCACTAACCTATTAACAAGATGCCGAAGCGCCAGTTCCTGTTTTCTGCTGTATTTGGTTTCAGAAATCTTACACAGGAAATATTCTCGGAATTGGACGAAACAAAAGCCCACGGTCTTATTTTCCTCGGAGCCTTCCAGAACACCGAAGGAGAGACGGAGAGGGGCCAAGGTAGCCCCACACCCTAGGGCGGCGCGGCCAGGAGGGGGGGGGGCGCGCCGGCCTGTGGGGTGGGCCCCTCGGCCGCCTCCCGACTCTGCCCCTTTGCCTATTTATTCTCTCCGTCGCGAAAACCCTATTACCGAGAGCCACGATACGAGAAAAGTTCCAGAGACGCCGCCGCCGCCAATCCCATCTCGGGGGTTCGAGAGATCGCCTCCGCACCTCGCCGGAGAGGGGAATCATCACCGGAGGACTCTACATCATCATGCCCGCCTCCGGATTGATGCGTGAGTAGTTCATCCTTGGACTATGGGTCCATAGCAGTAGCTAGATGGTTGTCTTCTCCTCTTGTGCTATCATGTTTAGATCTTGTGAACTGCCTATCATGATCAAGATCGTCTATTTGTAATGCTACATGTTGTGTTTGTTGGGATCCGATGAATATGGAATACTATGTCAAGTTGATTATTGATCTATCATATATGTGTTGTTTATGATCTTGCATGCTCTCCGTTGCTAGTAGAGGCTCTGGCCAAGTTGATACTTGTGACTCCAAGAGGGAGTATTTATGCTCGATAGTGGGTTCATGCCTCCATTGAATGCGGGACGATGTGACGAAAAGTTCTAAGGTTGTGGATGTGATGTTGCCACTAGGGATAAAACATCAATGCTTTGTCTAAGAATATTTGTGTTGATTACATTATGCACCATACTTAATGCAGTTGTCTGTTGTTTGCAACTTAATACTGGAAGGGGTGCGGATGCTAACCCGAAGGTGAACTTTTTAGGCATAGATGCATGCTGGATAGCGGTTGATGACCCACAAGTATAGGGGGTGTATCGTAGTATCTTCGATAAGTAAGAATGTCGATCCCAACGAGGAGCAGAAGGTGTTGACAAGCAGTTTCGGTGAAGGTTTCACTGTAAATGCTCACAGACAAGTATTCGTGGGGTTTTGATGTAACGGATGAAATAAGTACGAGTAAGTAAAATGCGAGAGAAATAATTGCAGCGAGTGGCCCAATCCTTTTTAGCACAAAGGACAAGCCGGTTTGTTTACTTATAATGACCAAACGTTCTCGAGGACACACGGGATTTTAGTCTAGTGCTTTCGCTACATACAGACTGATTAATCTTCATTGTTTTGATAAGTGTTGTGTGGGTGAACCTGTGCTAATGTACCGCCCTTCCTAGGACTAATACATACTTGTGATTATACCCCTTGCAAGCATCCGCAACTACAAGAAAGTAATTAAGATAAATCTAACCACGGCCTTAAACTCGAGATCCTGCGATCCCTCCCGCATCGATATACCAACGGGGGTTTAGGTTTCGTCACTCCGGCAACCCCGCAATTGGCAAACGAGTACAAGATGCATTCCCCTAGGCCCATAAATGGTGAAGTGTCGTGTAGTCGACGTTCACACGACACCACTAGAAGAATAACACCACAACTTAAATATCATAACATTGAATATTACTCAACCATAGTTCACTACTAACATTTAGACTTCACCCATGTCCTCAAGAACTAAACGAACTACTCACGAGACATCATATGGAACATGATCGGAGGTGATATGATGATGAATAACAATCTGAACATGAACTTGGTTCAATGGTTTCACTCAATAGCATCAACAACAAGTATGAATAGATACCGGGAGAGTTTCCCCTATCAAACAATCAAGATCAAACCCAAATTGCTACGGCGGTGACGAGGTGCTGCGGAGGAGATGGCGGTGATGATGGTGGAGATGATGATGATGGTGATGGAGATGATGTCCAGCTCGATGGCGGTGACGATGGCGTCGATTTCCCCCTCCGGGAGGGAATTTCCCCGGCGGATTCCCGCCCGCCGGAGAGCTCTTTCTCTCTCGGTGTTCTCCGCCCCGCGAGGCGGCCGTAACCCTTCGTGAGGATTCCTCTCGTGGCTTAGGTCTTCGGGCGAAGGGTTTCGCGAAGAAAAGGAGGCGAAAGGGGTCGTGGGCCCCCAGACCACATGGCGGCGCGGCCAGGGCATGGGCCGCGCCGCCCTAGGGTGTGGGCCCACCCTGGGTCCTCCTGGCCCCTCCTTCTGGCTTCCTTCGTCATCTGGAAAAATAGGATTTTTGGAAAAACTCCCTTCCACAGTTGATCTTCCGAAATATTGCATTCTGACGGTGCTTTTTCCAGCAGAATCCTGGCTCCGGTGCTTGATCTCCAAATAATCATGAAACATGCAAAATAGATGCAATAACATAAGTATTGTGTCCCAATATGAAATATATCAATGAATAACAGCAAATTATGATATAAAATAGTGATGCAATTTGGACGTATCAACTCCCCCCAAGCTTAGACTTCGCTTGTCCCCAAGCGAAACTGAACTTTGTAAACAGGTCCACATGTTTATGGAGTGAAGAGTCGATAAATAAAATACGGACAAGAAGCATCATATTCATTCACACAAGACATTATAGTAAACAACTTCCTCATATAACTCAACTTGAAACAAGTATAAGGTAATCACAAATAAAGGTGCATAAGGAATCATAATTGGTGATGGCAAACTTTGTTCTTGGTCAGAGAACATTTAACAGATTATACTTTATCTATTGAGCAGCGCTCTCATATCAAAAGCTTATGGTAAACTTGCATACTCAATCATATTAATCATTGATGACTTTCAAAGCTATATTCATTCAAGGTAAAACTTGTACTAAACAAGAAAGAGTAAAGACATGATGAAGCAAATCACAATATAATAGTTTAATCACAACAACTCAAATGCTTGCTTGAGATGGAGGGAAATAGGTTTACCGACTCAACATAAAGTAAAAGACAGTGCCCTTCGCAGAGGGAAGCAGAGATTAAATCATGTGCTAGAGCTTTTTCAATTTTGAAATCATATAAAGAGAATAAAAGTAAAGTTTTGAGAGGTGTTTGTTGTTGTCAACGATTGGTAGCGGGTACTCTAACCCCCTTGCCAAACAGACCTCCAAAGAGCGGCTCCCATGAAGGACGTTATCTCTACCAGCAAGGTAGATCATCCCTCTTCTCTTTTGTTTACACATGTACTTTAGTTTATTTTTAAGGATGACACTCCCCCCAACCTTTGCTTACACAAGCCATGGCTAACCGAATCCTCGGGTGCCTTCCAACAATCTCATACCATGGAGGAGTGTCTATTGCAAAATTAAGTTGCTTACTCGATGAATCGGGGCAAAACATGTGAAGAGAATTATTAATGAAAGTTGATTAATTGGGGCTGGGAACCCCGTTGCCGGCTCTTATTGCAAAATTATAGGATAAGTGGATGAAGCCACTAGTCCTTTAGTGGAGGTCGCTTAACAAGACCGAAAGATAAAACACCACATACTTCCTCATGAGCTATAAAACATTGACACAAATAAGGAGTAATAAGTTTTGAATTGTTTAAAGGTAGCACATGAAGTATTTACTTGGAATGGCAAACAATACCATGCAGTAGGTAGGTATGGTGGACACAAATGGCATAGGTTTGGGTTCGGGTTTGGATGCACGAGAAGTATTTCCTCTCAGTACGAGTCTTTGGCTAGCAAGGTTAATTAGCAAGCATAAGAGTTGAGGTGAAACAAACAAATATACATGTGATAGAAACAATCATGCATCTTACTTGTAAACACAAACAGTTTTAACTTCAGAATACTAAGCTAAGAACTGATAAGAAAGATAATAATATCTTCTACATGTACTTTCTCTATTCATCTAAAACTCAAAGTGTTGTTGCTATTGACCATTGCTAAGTTTGCCAAAACCAAATAGATTAAATCAATGCTCCCAAAGTGGTACCAATACTAAAATCAAGATCAATCATATAGCAGAAATTGCAAACTAAAATAAGATGTGCAATATGTAAATGATAAGACTTCTCATTAATATTCCATAACGATAACTCACACCAAGGGATACATAGACAAACTAAAGGAGAGATACTCCACACTGCAACCCATCTCATACGATAACTTCCCTACTCATGATATGACACTACTTGATAGTAAAAAGTAAAAGGTAATGATAATGTGATACCGCGGCACTCCCCAAGCTTGGAACAAACCAAGGGGATGCCAATACCGATGATGAATTACTCCTTTGGTGATGGTGGTGATGAATTCTTGACAAGCTTCTCAATAAGCTCCTGAAGCTCATCAATCCTGTATATGAGGTTGCGAATCATCTCCGAATTGTGCTCGACGCGGTTAAAAAGTCTGTCCGACGACGAGTCCCAACTCTTGGAGTTATTTCCCCAACCTTCAGCTTCGGGCTTCGTCTTTCCTGCATTGTTAGAACGATCTATATCCCAATTGCTAGGCAGTGCTGCCTTGGGAGTCCTTTCAATTTGATTATTGTAGATTAGATTGTGGAAAAGATGGTGAATGCCTGAAGAAGAAGATGTCCTTGGAGCTAGGTAATGGCGGGGAAGTCCTCCTCCGGTCCTAATCCGTGCGCTCTTCTTGGCGTTGAGCGAGTTTGTTACCACTTCGACGCTTGCAATGGTGGTGCGTGGATGCTCTTGCGGAACTTCTTCGACTTCCTCTTCATCCTCCTTTGCTTCTTCCTTGACGCTCTTGTCCTCTTCTTTCCACTCACGATCCCGATTATCTTTATCCGGAATCTCCTTGCCCTTGTTCTTGGAGACCATGGTGCCTCTAAACTGAAAACGGATCCCGGCGAAACAGCTCGAAACAAAACACGTCGAGAAAACGATATACGGACCTCCAGGGGTCCGGGGGATTTTATAATAAAATTTTTCAGAACAAACGGAAAGTACCAGATCGAACTAGAGTCAGAAAGGGGCGACGAGGCGGCCAGACCATAGGTCGGCGCGGGCCTAGGCCAGGCCGCACCGGCCTGTGGTGCCACGCCCTCGTGCGTCCTTTCCACTCCGTTTCGAACTCGTAATTTTTCATATTTTCCAAAAACAACAAAAATAATGTTCGGAAAGTAAATCGCGAACTTTTCATTACCAGATCTTGTTACCTATTCGAAGTTGAGTTACGGCGGATCGTCAATTTGTCCTTTGATGAAAGCTTCCGGTGTTTCCACTCGAATAATATCAACATCAACATTATAAGAATCACCTGAGATATAATGCTTGAGTCTTTGTCCATTCACCACTTGCGTAGCATTGCCTTGGAGAGAGCTAATTTTAATTGCTCCTGAACGATACACCTCCTCAACAACATATGGTCCTTCCCATTTTGAGAGTAATTTCCCTGCAAAGAATCTGAGACGAGACCGATACAATAGGACTTTATCCCCAATATTAAACTCTCTTTTGATGATCCTTCTATCATGCCATTTTTTAACTTTTTCTTTAAAGAGTTTAGCATTTTCATAAGCTTCACTTCTCCATTCATCTAGAGAACTTAATTGTAACAACCTCTTATCACAGGCAAGTTTAGGATCTCTATTTAATTCTCTAACAGCCCGATAAGCTTTGTGTTCTAGTTCTAAAGGTAAATGACAAGCTTTTCCATAAACCATTTTATAAGGTGACATTCCCATGGGGTTTTTTATAAGCAGTTCTATAAGCCCATAGTGCGTCTTTCAATTTACTAGCCCAATTCTTTCTAGATTTATTAACAGTCTTTCCCAAAATAGATTTAATTTCTCTATTTGATAGTTCTACTTGACCACTACTTTGAGGGTGATAAGCGGAAGCAATTCTATGATTAATACCATACTTAGCAAGAGTTTTTCTAAAACCTCCATGAATAAAATGAGAACCTCCATCAGTCATAATATATCTAGGTACTCCAAATCTAGGAAAAATAACATCTAAAAGCATTTTTAAAGAGGTCTCACCATCAGCACTTTTTGTAGGTATAGCTTCCACCCATTTGGTAACGTAATCAACAACAACAAGTATATGAGTGTTACCTTTTGAAGAGGGAAACGGTCCCATGAAGTCAAATCCCCAACAATCAAATGGTTCAATAACAAGAGTATAATTCATAGGCATTTCATTGCGTCTGGAGATATTACCAACCCTTTGGCATTCATCACAAGATAAAATAAACTTCCTTGCATCTTTGAAGAGAGTTGGCCAATAAAAACCTGATTGTAGAACCTTTTGCGCGGTTCTATCTCCGGCGTGATGTCCTCCATAAGCACCGCCATGACATTTACTCGAGTATCTCTTGTTGTTCATATTCGGGAACACACCTTCGCATAATACCATCCACTCCTTCTTTATATAAGTGTGGGTCATCCCAGAAATAATGCCTCAAGTCATAAAAGAATTTCCTCCTCTACTGAGCTGAAAAGGTTGGAGGCAAGTACTTGGAAACAATAAAGTTAGCATAATCAGCATACCAAGGACTCGTCTCGCGAGCTCACCTTTATTACAGCCAATTGTTCATTTGGAAAACTATCATTAACAGGAACAGGATCATAAGCAATATTTTCCAATCTAGACAAATTATCAAGCAACGGGATTATCAAGCACCTTTCCTATCTACAATATGTAAATCAAATTCTTGCAAAAGAAGTACCCATCTAATAAGCCTCGGCTTAGCATCTTTCTTTGTCATAAGGTATCTAATTGCAGCATGATCGGTATGAATTGTAACTTTTAAATCAACAATATAAGATCTAAATTTATCACAAGCAACGACTACGACTAACAATTCTTTTTCAGTAGTAGCATAATTTCTTTGAGCAGCGTCAAGAGTCTTGCTAGCATAATGAATAACATTTAATTTTTTATCTACTCGCTGTCCAAGAACAGCGCCTACAGCAAAATCACTAGCATCACACATAATTTCAAAAGGTAAATTCCAATCGGGAGGTTCAACTATAGGAGCGAGTTGTTAAGGCTTTCTTTAGAGTTTCAAAAGCTTCCTTACAATCATCATCAAAAACAAAAGGTACATCTTTTGAAGAAGAT
Source organism: Lolium rigidum (assembly GCF_022539505.1). Classification (NCBI taxonomy): domain Eukaryota; kingdom Viridiplantae; phylum Streptophyta; class Magnoliopsida; order Poales; family Poaceae; genus Lolium; species Lolium rigidum. The sequence goes on from NC_061508.1 coordinate 99,705,643, forward strand.
TAGTAAGAGGCTTTGAAATCTTGGAGAAATCTTTAATAAACCTCCTATAAAACCCAAGCATGACCAAGAACACTACGAATACCTTTAACATCCCTCGGATAGGGCATCTTCTCAATTGCTTCAACTTTAGCTCTATCAACTTCAATACCTCTCTCAGAAATTTTATGTCCCAATACAATTCCTTCATTAACCATAAAGTGGCATTTCTCCCAATTAAGAACAAGGTTAGTTTCTTCACATCTCTCGCAAAACTTTATCAAGATTTCGCAAGCAACTATCAAATGAATTCCCATAGACGAGAAAAATCATCCATGAATACTTCCACAATACTCTCACAAAAGCCATGAAAAATAGCAGACATGCATCTTTGAAAAGTAGCAGGAGCATTACATAAACCAAAAGGCATACGCCTATAAGCATAAGTTCCATAGGGACAAGTAAAAGTGGTTTTCTCTTGATCTTTAGCTTTAACGAGCAATTTGTGAAAACCCGAATAACCATCAAGAAAGCAAAAATGAGTATTTTTAGATAACCTTTCTAGCATTTGATCAATAAATGGTAAAGGGTAATGATCTTTCTTAGTAACTTTATTAACTTTTCGATAATCAATGCACATTCTATACCCTACAACTACTCTTTGAGGTATGAGCTCATCATTATCATTAGGCACAACAGTCATTCCTCCTTTCTTAGGAACACAATGCACAGGACTAACCCATCTACTATCAGCAATAGGATATATAATACCAGCTTCAAGAAGTCGTAATACCTCATTTCTTACCACATCCTTCATCTTGGGAATTAGACGACGCCGAGGTTCAACAACAGGCTTCGCATCATCTTCCATATTAATGGCATGTTGGCAAATAGAGGGAGAAATCCCCTTCAAGTCATCAAGAGTATAGCCAATAGCACTTCGGTGTTTCTTCAATATTTGCAATAATCTTTCTTCTTCAAACTCTGTAAGCTTAGAACTAATAATAACAGGATATATTTTCTTATCATCAATATGAGCATATTTAAGATTATCAAAGTAAAGGTTTTAAATCAAAAACAGGATCTTCCTTTGGTGGCGGTGTTGTACCCAAGTCTTCCACCGGTAAATCATGTTTGAGAATAGGTTGGCGAAGAAAAATCTCCTCAAGCTCCTCTCTTTCTTTCCTAAAAATTTCACTCTCGCTATCCTCCAAATGTTGCTGCAAAGGATTGTTAGGAACAAGAACAATAGATGCACACTGCTCCATTTTAAAATCATTGCTAGGCAAATCAGCTTTATAAGGAGTTTTAGTAAATTTTGAGAAGTTAAACTCATACGATTCACCAGCAAATTTGGTCAAAATTTTCTCTTTCTTGCAATCTATAATAGCTCCACAGGTATTTAGAAAAGGTCTACCAAAAATGATAGGACAATAATCACTAGCAGCAGAACCAAGTACCAAAAAGTCAGCAGGATATTTAATCTTACCACATAGAACTTCCACATCTCGAACAATACCAATTGGTGAAATAGTTTCTCTATTAGCCAGCTGAATAACCACATCAATATCTTCAAGTTCACAAGAATCAATTTCGTGCATAATCTCCGTGTAAAGCTCATAAGGTATAGCACTAACACTTGCACCAATATCGCATAAACCATAATAGCAATGATCACCAATTTTAACAGATAGCATAGGAACACTAGCTTGTTTGGGTTTATTAGGATGTGAAACAATATTAGAAGCATCTTCACAGAAAATAATATGACCATCCTCAACATTTTCAGTCACAAGATCTTTAACTATGGCAATAGCAGGTTCAACTTTTATTTGTTCCTCAGGTTCTCTAGGTTTCTTTTCACTTTTATGAACCGCACTATTTATAACAGAGTACTCTTTCATTTTAGCAGGAAAAGGAGTTTTTTCAATATAAGCTTCAGGAATAACGCGATCAGCAGTTTCAACTACAACACACTTATTAATAGATGGATCAATTTTATCTTTATACGGTTCATGATACTTATCAAAATTCTTCTTAGGCAATTCATAATGAGAGGCAAAAGCTTTATAAAGGTTTGCAGCAACTTGAGAATCAAGACCATATGTAGCACTAATATTACGAAATGTATCAAGTATCCATAAAAGCTTCAATGCATTTATAATCATAAATTATACCGATTCTCTATCTTTGTCGTTCTCCCATCCTTCGGTATTTTCTTGGATCCGATCAAGAAGGTCCCTTTTAAACTCTTCTTTATTGCGTGTAAATGATCCGTAACAAGAAGTATCCAGACAAGGTCTTGTCTTGAAAAGAAAGTCTTGCATAGAAATTATCAATAATAATATTACCGGGAAGCTCATGAATGGGGCATTTGAGCATTAAAGACTTCAATCTCCCCCAAGCTTGGGCAATACTCTCTCCATCATGAGGCCGGAAATTATATATGCGGTTCCGATCTTTGTGAATTTCACTTGGAGGATAAAATTTGGAATAGAATAAAGGCACAATGTCCTCCCAATCAAGAGAATCACCATTCTTCAGACAATTTATACCAATGCGCCGCTTTACCGGACAGACGATATAGAGAATAGCTTCTTCCTAACTTCATTCATAGCAATACCCGCACATTTGAATAACCCGCATAATTCATGCAAAAACAATAAATGATCACCGGGATGGACAGTTCCATCCCCTTCATAGCGGTTATCCATAACATGTTCAATAATTTTCGTAGGTATTTTATATGGTATCACTTCCTCACTCGGCGCCTCATCCACTACCGTTGCGATAGTAGTAGATTTCCCAAATAGAAATTGAAGAGAAGACCTCTCCATAATGACTTATAGCAAGCGAGCAGAAATAAAATCAGCACAAACGATAAAAGTTTTCCTTACCAATTCCACTTACCAATAGCGCTTCACTCCCCGGCAACGGCGCCGTGAAAATAGTCTTGATGACCCACAAGTATAGGGGGTGTATCGTAGTATCTTCGATAAGTAAGAATGTCGATCCCAACGAGGAGCAGAAGGTGTTGACAAGCGGCTTCGATGAAGGTTTCACTCGTAAATGCTCACGGACAAGTATTCGGGGGTTTTGATGTAACGAGATGAAATAAGTACGAGTAAGTAAAATGCGAGAGAAATAATTGCAGCGAGTGGCCCAATCCTTTTTAGCACAAAGGACAAGCCGGTTTGTTTACTTATAATGACCAAACGTTCTCGAGGACACACGGGATTTTAGTCTAGTGCTTTCGCTACATACGACTCGATTAATCTTCATTGTTTTGATAAGTGTTGTGTGGGTGAACCTGTGCTAATGTACCGCCCTTCCTAGGACTAATACATACTTGTGATTATACCCCTTGCAAGCATCCGCAACTACAAGAAAGTAATTAAGATAAATCTAACCACAGCCTTAAACTCTGAGATCCTGCGATCCCTCCCGCATCGATATACCAACGGGGTTTAGGTTTCGTCACTCCGGCAACCCCGCAATTGGCAAACGAGTACAAGATGCATTCCCCTAGGCCCATAAATGGTGAAGTGTCGTGTAGTCGACGTTCACACGACACCACTAGAAGAATAACACCACAACTTAAATATCATAACATTGAATATTACTCAACCATAGTTCACTACTAACATTTAGACTTCACCCATGTCCTCAAGAACTAAACGAACTACTCACGAGACATCATATGGAACATGATCGGAGGTGATATGATGATGAATAACAATCTGAACATGAACTTGGTTCAATGGTTTCACTCAATAGCATCAACAACAAGTATGAATAGATACTGGGAGAGTTTCCCCTATCAAACAATCAAGATCAAACCCAAATTGCTACGGCGGTGACGAGGTGCTGCGGAGGAGATGGCGGTGATGATGGTGGAGATGATGATGATGGTGATGGAGATGATGTCCAGCTCGATGGCGGTGACGATGGCGTCGATTTCCCCTCCGGGAGGGAATTTCCCGGCGGATTCCCGCCCGCCGGAGAGCTCTTTTCTCTCCGGTGTTCTCCGCCCCGCGAGGCGGCTGTAACCCTTCGTGAGGATTCCTCCGTGGCTTAGGTCTTCGGGGCGAAGGGTTTCGCGAATAAAAGGAGGCGAAAGGGGTCGTGGGCCCCCAGACCACATGGCGGCGCGGCCAGGGCATGGGCCGCGCCGCCCTAGGGTGTGGGCCCACCCTGGGTCCTCCTGGCCCCTCCTTCTGGCTTCCTTCGTCATCTGGAAAAATAGGATTTTTGGAAAAACTCCCTTCCACAGTTGATCTTCCGAAATATTGCATTCTGACGGTGCTTTTTCCGAGCAGAATCTCGGCTCCGGTGCTTGATCTCCAAATAATCATGAAACATGCAAAATAGATGAAATAACATAAGTATTGTGTCCCAATATGAAATATATCAATGAATAACAGCAAATTATGATATAAAATAGTGATGCAATTTGGATGTATCAGCGGTCTATGTATTTTGTCGTAATGCCCTAAGTAAATCTCATATTAGTCATCATGATATGTATGTGCATTGTTATGCCCTCTCTATTTATCAATTCCCCAACTGTAATTTGTTCACCCAACATGCTATTTATCTTATTAGAGAGACCACTAGTGAACTGTGGACCCCGGTCCATTATTTTACATCTGAAATACAATCTACTGCAAACTCTGTTCTCTGTTGTTCTTCGCAAACAAACATCATTCTCCACACCATACGTTTAATCCTTTGTTTACAACAAGCCGGTGAGATTGACAACCTCACTGTTAAGTTGGGGTAAAGTATTTTGATTGTGTTGTGCAGGTTCCACGTTGGCGCCGGAATCCCTGGTGTTGCGCCGCACTACACTCCTCCACCAACAACCTTCACGTGGCCTTCATCTCCTACTGGTTCGATAACCTTGGTTTGTTACTGAGGAAAAACTTGTGTTGTAGGCATCACACCTTCCTCTTGGGGTTTCCAACGGACGTGTGCTTCACGCGTTATCAAGGACCAATGTGGATCATATGAGGAAACAACCCCATAGGACGAGAGTAATAAAACCTTTTATAATGAGAAACAACTTGAGGTAATATGAGGAACAACATTATAGGTTAATTGGAACATGCGCATCTATAATGACGAACAATTTAGGAAATAAAAATAAAAATTGTAGCTTAAAGAAGCATAAGAAACTAATTTAGGAACAACAATCAAAACTGAAAAAAAAACATGACTACAAAATATATACAATAAGAAATTTAACGCCCTTAAAGAATAAAACATACCTTTATTCGCTACAAAAAATAAATAAAATAGAATAAATAGAGGAGAAGGAAATAAATTACTAAGAAGAAATAATAAAGTAACCGAAATGGAAAAGAAAACAACAAAAAAGAAATTAGAAAACAAAAGAAAAGAAAAAATAACAAAGAAAAATATGATAAGGAAAAGCACCTGGAGTCTTACTTTCCTATAATGGGTGGAAACATAACAGTAAATATGCCTTTGGGAGGGTACTGAATGTCCAAATCCAAACCTAAACATTACTTGTATCCATATGATTTTAAATTATCTGTACCCAATTTTTTTTCGCATATTACCCAATGGATTTGAAGAACACATCTAAAGGTGTATATGATGCCCCCCATAGGGGGTCTCACAGCGCTTTGGATTTTCGGCCGTTAGATCGAGTTGACGTGGCGCGATCTCCGCCGTCGATTTCGTCCAGGGCGCGAGGCCCTCCCACGAACCCGCGTTTTATCCATGGGTCGTGTGAAAGCCGCTCGGCCCGACGTCGCTAGCGCTCCACCAATCCCTCGCATGCCTCCTCCTCTCCCTAATCCCCTCTCGTTTGGCGGCCTCCTCCGCTCCCAGCCGCCGCCTCCGCTCCGCGCCCACCCTCGTCGCCCGCCGCCGCCTCCAGCCGCCGCCTCGCCATCCTCCCGGCCATCCTCTGCGCTCGCGCCGCCGCCCCTGCCTCTTCCTCAGCGCTGACGCCGCCTCCTCCTCAGCGCCGCCGCCCCTGCCTCCTCAGCGCCGCCGCCCCTGCTTCCTCTCCGCGCCGCCTCTACCGACCGCGCGCTTCAGCCGTCGGCGGTCGATTTGCCCCTGCCGTCAGCAGCAGGTACCTCCTCCAATCCCTGGCCTACCTCCTCCTCTCCTCAATCCCTGCTCCTATCATCTTCCTGCGTGCCATCGTGGTCTTCTTCGTTGAGACAGTAGGCGAGGAGACAGCCCCGATTCGCGCCGCCGACCTGCAGGAGCAGGGCACCTTCGCGGAAGAAGAGGCTGGGAGCTCCGCCTCCTCGACGCCGCCGCATCCGTTCTACCGCATCGCAGCCGCTGGTTCGGGAAGAGTGGCCGGTGGCCTACGGGAGCAGCGCAGCCAAGGATCGTACGGCCGCCGCGCGCCGTGCCGTCGCTAGGACGAGCGGCCGTTGGAGCTCCACCGTCCTTCACATCTTTGATGCGTTGAAGCCGGCCAGCAGACTAGCAGTCTGCCCTCCTCTGCCTTTTCTTCAAAGAGATGAGCAGGTTCTCTCTCCATCTCTTTCTCAAAGGAACAGTGAATCACATCTGTGGTTGTGCAGACCGTTTCTATCTATGGCTTACAAAGTGCTTGATGAAATCCTAGCTAATGAAAGTTGCAGCCAGTGGTGGTGTTCCTTGGCAGTGAGGCAATGACGAGAGGAACATACGATGGATTCTTCAAGATTCAATGCAGTTATGGTGAGGCTTAGTGATGAGTCTGCCATGTTTCTTAACTTTCCCCTTTTTATTTGTCTTGCCTTTTTGGTGTGTGGCCTCGACATGTTCTTGCTGTAGGTGCGGCTCTGCCCATTTCTTGAAATATAGCATGTGCCTCTTACATTAGATTGATTGGTCATGTTTCTCATGTTTTCTTTTGCTTCGATTGCCCTTTTTGATGGTACTACGGCATATATATTTCATTGGAGAGATAGAATATAATACCTTGATGGTTGCATGCCTATCTGCATCCAATTCCATGCTCACTCGAGTTTTGAGAGGAAATAGGTGTTTGTAGCCCTTTTTACATCGATTATTAAATCTTGCACTTCACATCTGGGTGAAATATGTAGGGTAAGTCAGGCTTATCTTGTACTTAATTTTTAATTCTATTTCTTACTGTCCTTGCCGCGTAACTAGGAGCAGTATGCACGGTGGTGGTTTGTTGGTCTTTATGCGTGTGGGAATCTTGCACCCCAATGGAGCACCGGTTGGTTTGTTGGTCTGTGCAAAATGGGGATATATCATGTCAGTTTATAATTATTTCTACTGAAAATTCTGCACCATACAGTATAAGAATCTCACCTGGTGATGAGGCAATATTATTTTGGAATGATGATTATTCTTATATTGTAGTAAAACCAAATGACTCTAGCATTTGCTTGCTTTTATAGCATAGACCTTGATCTGGTGAAAATGATTCTATCTAAGCTAAATCCTTGCCTTAAATGTGCATATGTTGTGGGAAATTAGTTCTTTCTATAACAAGGATATGCTATTAAGCTGGTATATTTTCTTTGGAAACTTGTAGGTGGATGCTTTGATCAAATAAAGTTATTCGCCTCCTCCACCTCTTCCACCCTCGCGGCCGGAGGATGCCACACAACATCGCAAAGCATATTGGCACAAGTGAGCTTCCTACTTCTTTGTTCATGAATCTACATGTTAAATCATTTGTGTCTTTGCTTTCTCTGGTTGGTGTTCATGCTCATCGAGTTGGGAAAAAATCCATAGAGAAGAAAACTGGAAAACTTGCAAGAAAAACTTCAGATTTCTGAGGAGTAATTTTAACATGCATGGAAAATTGTAAGGGGTTAGAAAAGGAACTGCTTCATATACCGAAGGACCAAACATGAGGGAAAGAACTAGAATTTTTCTTGTTCTACAAGCAGAACTAAAAAAACAAAGAAGCAGGATACATGATTTTATTCCAAGTTCTGTAGACCAGGAAAGCCGGAGGATGGGAGATAGCTTTCGTGTGTTCACTGTGTACAATATATTTGGCCATTTTCAGTGAAGACAATATCATTTTTCCTATGCCATAAAACTAATTCTAATTCTCGATCAAACAATTACCAAAATAATTGCGATAGGGTAGTGCTAGACATATATTTGATTGAATGGTCATTTAAAATATTGGTGTGAATATTTATTTTGGACCCAAATTTACCTTTCCAGATTTTACGGGCTATAGGTGAAGAATATTAAGTGCCGAGTCATTGCATTTGCATCGAGTGAATTCACCATTGTATATGTATATACGTTGTTTGATTCTATGTATGCATTTTGTAAGCATGATACAATGTTCTTGACAAATGCCTGGGATAAACAACATTAGTTGTTTGCTTCCATTGTTTCCAGATTTTGCACTACAGTAAGCACAAGTGATATTTCTCTACATTTTCCCATTTCCTCATGTCTTTGCAACATTATTAGATATATTCTAAATTAGTGAAGACTTGCTGCATGTTAATTCATAAACAACAGCAGCCTATGTTGATGTTTCATGTTTGAAACGATGATGCTTGCAGACCCTTATCTTTTCATGGACTATGCATGAAAGATCTTTAGATTACATTCTGGATTGAGATGTTAATGATCTCTAATGATGCAGACCACGCACCTTCTCGTTTTTGTTATCTGTGTTAGACTCCGGCTGTTTCTGGTAAGTTGTGCTCATAATATTGTTTTATTTTTTGGCATGTTTTTCTAAGAAATGGGATGCATTCCTACATACTCATCTATTCTCAAACCATCTTGATCCTATCTTGATTTGCTTCTTGTTGGGGTACACCTGGTTGTCCTGATGGTGAATCCATGTTGATTTTTGACTTGCAGCTGCATCTGATTGGATAGCTCATACTTCCTTCCTTTCTACTGCCTACAGTTTATGGACAGATGCAGGTCTGACCTATTCCTCCTCCGTCATGCATGGTGGTCAGCGTATGAATACCTGTGCCTAAGGTGATCCGATGTCGATTTGCTGTAAAAAATTTCTCTCTATTATTCCGTGCTATACTTGAGTTATTGATGCTTCAGTGATTTTGCAATCATAGGTTTCGTTTATTGACAGCCATGTCAAGCTTGGTCCATGAGTAAACAGGGTATGGTGGATATCAGTTAAATGAGGTTAGCTTTTTATTGCTTTTGTTCTTGATTATGCAGCAATGTCACACCACTGCTTAGGTTTTTAGTAGTTCTGATTCGGTGTTGTGCACCCTCCATTTCAAATTCTAATTCAATAGATTGTGTGCACTACTTGTCATCGCTTCGATTTGCTCTGAAATTTCTTGTATGCAGCATGACATTTTGTGAGTTGTGCTGCTGATACCCTGCAAACACATTTAGTTCAGTGACTATTAATCTGCAAGTATTTAATAGAGGTTGTTTGTTCTATTTTACTATTAGCCGAGTACTATGACCATGTTTTAATTCTCCATAACGAAGCGTAAGAATTGTCATACATAATTGTTCTCACGAACACTAAGGCTCGGGTCGCTCTTCACGCAGTCCTAGCAGAGAAGATATGGATTGCCTGCATTACAATGTTTCTTACTACAAAAACTTATCAAGCTTCTTTGCTTTGGTGAGCCATTTTAAACGGTGGTGAATGAATAACTATCAACCATGTATGAACTTTGGATGCAATAGCTTCATTCAGATTTCACCATCGCCTTCTTATTTTAGAGGCTTATGACTTATGAGAGAGCTATTACTTTCCTGCGAGGTCATATAATGTTACTTAGGCACAATAGGTTATTGTTTTCAAGCATATATGTGTTACTTTGGTAGAAGATAGTGTCAGTTTCTTCTCCCGGTATTCAGATCAAAGATTTCTCTGTACTTTCTCCCAGAGGATAACATGCAACACTGAAATGTTTTCGGTAAATAATTGAGCTTTCCCCCCCTCTTTCTATGCTTATCTGCTTTGCTTGATTTGGTGATGCTTCTGTGCTTTCTAATTCGGCACTGATGTGCTCTCCTTCTTGGCTGGTAGTTCTTCTCATTGGTGGTATACGAAGACATATACAGATGGTCAGCTACCAATACTGGAAAGGTAGGATGATACATGCAGGGCAGGGATTTGGGACAGCCAAATGTAAGTGCAGCTACCTATGTAATATCCATCTTTTCTGCAGTTCAATTTTTTTCCACATTTTAAACGGAGTGGACTGGTAACATAATTGATTGATACACCAAATTCGCGAAGGTGAAGAAACATGTAAAAATTGCTAATTAGTGGATGCTAGCACAGCAGAGGTCTAGGGGAGCTGCCTATGCAATATCTATTTTTTCTGTATGCAGTTTTCTGATATTTTGAGTAGAAGCAAGCTGCTAAAATAATTAGTTGATGGTATATGAATTTGTGAAACCTTTCCCTTCATATTGAGTGATGGATGTTGCTCATGTATGGCTAGCTTTAATTTGAGATGATGTTGGGCAATGATTTTTGAACTGTCTCTTAGAAATGTCCCTGGTAACACACACTATAGTTTCTTCTGTAGGTGATAGCATTTGTGAGAAGCTTTAAATCTTATCTTTGTGAGGTTTAGATGCCCTTAGTGGTTAACGATAGCTTTGTTTTGCTGAAAGGTCATATGTAAGCAGCCTTTTAATTGAATCCATGTTGCTTTATTTTCAAGTAACCAGTGCATAAATGACTAAGTGTTATGTTTATGTCTGAAGATTTTGATTCCCAAGTAAAATTAGGAAGTGAGCTTATACTGTTTTTTTTCAATTTGAATATGCTGAACTATTTTTATTTCTGCCAGGCTGTACCATAAGATCAGGAGCTGCCTCACGGTATAAGCAGGCGGCCGTGTTGCCCTTCTACATGAGACATCTACTCTGCTGAAGGATGTATGAAATCTAAAAAGATATCTCTCATCATATTAAGAGACAAAACATAATATTTGTGCATGATCCATCCTTGGAGAAGATAGCAGCGGTTAATTTCCAATATATACATAATTGATAGCAGTCAGTAGTCTAATTTCAACTTAATTGCATGACCACTATTTTGTTAGATGCAATGTAGCTTCATTATTGAATGCAGATGATAGTTCATGCCATGAACTGCCAATTCCCAGTAGTTGAATAGTTTTAATATTTCTTAAACTTTAAAATTATTGGCATTCATCCTTAAAGAAATGTCCACAGATTGTGTGCAAGGAGATCACTCTATATTTCTGTTTGTAATAAGATCTAAGAAGTGAAGATGTAGTTGAATAATGTATAGGCACATGAATAGGTTGAGCTCTCAAAAGCTTATATATGAGAAGTGCACTAGGTTTAGATTCAATTATGATACAGCGTTGTAGTGGTGGCAACTGAAGGACGGAAACAATGTCGGCGAGATAAATTGGTATGCCACCAGTACATGGTAACACGAATTGTAGTTCACTGCATATATATAGGTGTTTGTTGCAACATACTTTTGTAAAACTTAAGAAGTGTATTTTCGTGCTGTCGATTAAATGTTATCATCGTTGTACAAGATGAACATCGAAATAAGCTTTACAAGATAAACATCGAAATAAGCTTCACGGGATCGTGCGCCAAGAGTCTCTGATTATCCAACATCTCATGATTATGCTATTAGTCAACTACTGAAATTTTTGTTGGTTTCCCAATATCAATTTGGCTTAGGAAGGAAGAGCATGGAGGCGGCTTGCCGCATAAGAGGCTGGAGCGGCAAGTTTGGTGTGGCTGCTCCTTCATGCAAAGGTCTTCAGTTCATAATTTATTTTCCTTACTTTTGTCCCTTAAGGAGCAGCCACATGCTTTGTTTCGTTTCTCCTATAGTGTGTAATTTAGGCTTTCTTCACACCACCTATTCTTGATTTTTCTATCTTCCACCTTTTAGCAAAAGAAAGTTGAGAATAAATCAATGATTGTTTGCCTTTAAGAATTATTATACCATTTCATCGGATGTAATAAACTTAAAATAGTTATTTGTGGATTTAGTTTGCTGCTTAGATTTCATTTTCTACTGTGCAAATGTTTGCTAGGTTCAGGTTCAGATTTAGGTTTAAATCTGATTAGGAATAATATAGTAGACACCTTTTAGCTTTAGATTGTGTTATGCCTACTTCAGTAAGAACAATATGAGGATTGTGTTATGGTCTATAGTCGAGGGCACCTCCTTACCAAGTTGTAGTCGCTTGGTGAGGATGACCGTGTATGTGTGTGTCGTGTGTGTGTTCCTCCTTCTGGAGGTTGTACCCCTGATGTCTTCTTCCTGTTCAATAAAATCGAATGCAAAATCTCTTGCGTTTTCTTAAAAGAAAAACTAAGAAAACATATTACCATTTTCTCACTTAATTTTTATCACCGTTATATAAAACGTAAACACATACGAATTCTACGGGGTCGTGCGCCAAGGCGCACATCTAAATCTAGTAGCTAGAATAAAAGATGCCATAACTCGAGAACAAAGGATGGTAGCAACACGATACGTGCACCATGCTAGCTAGGGTCGTACCATGCATGCAGCTCGCTAGCGCCTAGCGCCACTCGATCTGTACTGTATTTGCTGAACTACGCGTACGAGCGAACGAACTAGAGCTGTAGCGAAGCGAGACTTGCATGCGTCGAATGAAAGCGAACGAGAAGCAGAGATAAACGGGCCAAGCCCACGACCGAATGCCTTCAGCGAAACGGTACTCGGTAGCGCACGCGCGCTACCGAGCAGTTTCAGTTTTCCTGGATGCCCACAATAACGCACGGGCGAAGGCCCATGCTACGATTAGGCCACGGAAAGATGGGCTATATCGGCGGCACCAAGTAAAAGACGGCCTTGGGCGGGTTGACGGAAATGGCCGAGCCCGTCACAGCTCGGTCCAGCTATCTCCACCTTGCTGGACTAAAAAGGAGCCGAATGTCAGGCGGTCGGCCCAGCGATGTAGGTAGTTTTGCTGGAAATGGTGTACGATTTGCAGGGTTTGGCACAGTAATTCCATGGCGTCCGTGCTCTGTTCTCCCGGAATCGCTGATCGACCGGAAAAAAACTACGGTACGTAGGCACAGTGGCCGGGGGTAGACGTAGGGGAGCTACATAGCGGCGCTGACAGAGGAGAGGGGAACACGTCCTACTTCCACACATGATTGTTAGCAGAGCGTATTTGTAGACTGTAGACGCGGTGGCCATGGATAAATCACGTATCATTTCCGGTCCCCGGCTACCTAGCTCTCACCTTCGGTGTACGCGCCAATCATATCAATGAATCATGACGCCATTCGCTACAGTAGATGCTGGCCCCCAAATAAATATGTTGGCCCAAGGTTCCTGATTCAAATAGAACCGGTGCCATGACATCTCCAGAGCTTGATATATTCCGATCACTAAAAGTTACCCGTCTGCGTCTGTTTTGGTTAGATCGTGGACACGAAATTGGCTGCCCACATCTAACTTACCGTAGGTTCACGGCGGCCGGCTCCCGGCCAGCCATAAATTCTGTGAACTTATCCGTGAGTTTTTTTTCTGTCAAAAAGGGTCCTCGGTGATGCGGATGATGAACTTGAAGTACTCGTCGTGCTTGCACTTCGACTTCGCAGGTGAGGATGAGCTCGCAGGAGACGACGAGCATGCAGGTGGCACATATCTAGCACGACCGCCCCTGCCCCTGCTCCTGCCGTGGTGGCCGTGACCTCGGCCCCTAGAACTCTGCATGGAACGCATGGGGAGAAGGTGGATCACAGCGCTAGGGTTGGGGATTGGGGAGGTAACTAGGGTTGTGTGAGAGGATGGATGCGCCAACGCCCCATTTTATACACTGGAGCCATCTGAGGGGGTTGGCACCCAAGGCTAGGCCCGGGGAACCTGCATCGGTACATGGCAATTAATTTCACTGGGCACATTGCAGAAGCGACGCCTCTATCAAAATACAAAGAGAGATTGGATCGGTCGTACCTCTAGGGTCGCCGTGTGTTAACTTTATATAACCACAAGGGCATACGAATTACAACAACTAACAACCAAATCTTATAGAACTGATTTGGTGTTTATCTCTACAATCATCTTGACGTACAAGCCAAGGTAACTATACATGAAACAATCTTCTAGATACAACTCGTTTAACACTCCCCTCAAACACAACGTACCAAATTCAGATGTCGTTTGAAGTTCTCGAGTTGTTTCACCGGAAGGGGTTTTGTAAATCCGTCTGCCACCTGATCACCGGATGGAATGAACCGCACATCCAAGAGCTTGTTCGCAACACGTTCTCGAACAAAGTGAAAATCTATCTCGATGTGTTTAATTCTTGCATGAAACACCGGATTCGCAGACAAATACGTTGCTCCAAGGTTGTCACACCATAGACATGCTACCTTGGGCTACGGTACACCAATCTCAGCAAGAATGGACTGTACCCAAATAATTTCTGCAGCAGCATTTGCCAAAGACTTGTACTCAGCCTCGGTGCTAGAGCGAGAAACTGTCGCTTGCTTTCTAGCACTCCATGATATCAGATTTGGACCAAAAAAGACAGCAAACCCTCCAGTGGAACGGCGATCATCTGGGCATCCCGCCCAATCCGCATCCGAAAATGCACTCACAAGCAAAGACTGTGATCTCCGAATATTCATGCCAAGATGCATGGTATACTTAAGATATCTGATAATCCGCTTAACAGCCATCCAATGCACACTGGTCGGTCCATGCAAATATTGACACACCTTGTTCACTGAGTAGGAAATATCTGGTCGTGTCATAGTCACTACAAGAAAAGTTGCCATGGCCGACGAAGTTGAAGTCGCGCCGTGGTTGCTGGTGTACCATGGCCGACGATTTTGGTCCCTCCGTGGTGCATGTCAAAACTTTTTTTTTCTCGTTTTTGAGGCCACCTAGCCCGACGAAAGCGGCCGAAACGTCGCGTATGGTGGCCCGGGACGTGG